>NC_141990.1:191961886-192021886 GCF_049901715.1 Pseudonaja textilis
CATCAGAGGATGTTGCCAAATATAAATTTGGGGGAAAATGGCTTTTTCTTGCAGAATACCACATTCCTTGTTAAGGTGGAACAAGTAACAGCGAACTAACATGGAAGTTCCAACTAGACCATTCAATATGTAATACAAATAACTTGGGACTTTAACTCAGGTAGTTCCTTCCTTCCTTCCTTCCTTCCTTCCTTCCTTCCTTCCTTCCTTCCTTCCTTCCTTCCTTCCTTCCTTCCTTCCTTCTTTCCTTCCTTCCTTCCTTCCTTCCTTCCTTCTTTTCGTCCATCCATCCATCCGTCCATCCATCCATCCATCCATCCATGTGTATTTGTGAAAATTGGCAACATCATCTAGGAATTTTAGTCTAGTAACTTCTGCTGGGACCACAGATAACTGTATTTGTTTGTTTGTTTGTTTCCTTCTTTCTCCACATATATGGACATAAATTTCTTTTGGAATAACAGCCAAAATTAGCATTTTATGTCATTTAGAACATTTGCTAAATGGGAGACATTTCACTTATCAAAATCATTACATGACATTGCTATACTAATATTTTCCCCCGATGTTGTTTCCCCTTCCTGTTTATGCTATTCAGGTCCATTCTCTTCCAATCTCTCTTTTGACACCCTGATTACACGAATCTCCCCTCTTCTCAATTTTGCTGCCTGTGGCATTATCCCACACATTGGAAAATATTCTTTGCAGAGTTATTCATGCAATTCTCCAATGGTTAGATTTCTTTGAAATCTCGGGTACAAAACATTTATTGACTAGTAAGAATTGAGACAAGGAGTACTTAAATTTGGAGTATCAGAAAGAATTAACAGTTTGTTTACTATTCAGAACAATCTATGTTTCTATGTGTATTTAATTCTGTCAGACCTTTCTCTGGACATACAAATTGCCTTCAGTTGTTCTGTAAATATAATCAGTCACACTTCAAGAAAAAAAATCCTCTTGTATTTAGTTAAAGATTTAATGAATTCAGGTTTGCTTTGCCTTACTCTGGTCTTTGAATGTATAAAAGAGAGCAAGCAGTAAGTCAAATTTGCTCTTAGAATCATACTTCAGAAGGAGCAGAGCATTTCCATTTGCACCTACTTTCCAATATCTTTGTTTAGTGTATTTTATTTCTCAGAGATGATTGTTATGTGCTGTATGGAAATATTTTTCCATCTGGATCACTCTAAGCCCAGGAAAGCATCATTTTGGATGAACCTTGGAGAGTATGGAACAACAGCTTATGGTAGTATACGTATTAGGTTCCAGAGAGTGCCCCTTGGCTGTATGCAGCCATATTGAGAATGTGAAAATAGAAATTTTAAAAAACAATAGTTAGATATAGTAGTAAGTTGCTTGTTGGTGCAATGGCCCTGATTTCATACAGTTCCTGAAATAGGATGTTATCTTCTTTTTCAGACCTGTGAAAAGTCACTCCACATTCAGTAGCTAACTTTGCCTGGTAATAGTTCATTTTTGTTGGATTTGCAATTTTTTCCTGTTTTAAATCACAAAAGAGAAAAGGGAAAAGAGAAAGAGAAATTATGTGACTCAGAGATTAACTGCATTGTTCCTGGCTGCAGTCATAAGAAGATGCCACGTATCAGGAGCTGAATATGTGGTATTCAGCAGATCCTGATATCAAAGAAGAAAATGAAGGTTCCTTTAGGAGATCATCTAATAGCTTAACCATCAAAGTGCAATGGTTGCTTGTGCCCAATGACAAGCAAGTTTGTGGTGAGGTGCATTCCCCTTCATTAAGGAAAATGGAAGACCATCTTTTGTAGTAAAGCGCTCAGTTTCAACCATTGGCCCTCCCAGTAAAAAGACCAAATGAGGTGAAATCCACTGCTGGTAATAATAGACAGTAGAGGGCCAGCTGGACTATAGAGATGGCCATGGCCACGCTCTGTGCTGGATCTGTTACAGTCCCTGAGTAGACAGGAGTTAATGAACTGGCTCTCCTTCATTTCTCAGATGTCATTCCACTATATACATCCATATTAATGAGCAGAGGTGATATTCAGCAGGTTCTGACCAGTTCTGGAGAACCGGTAGTGGAAAATTTGAGTAGTTCGGAGTACTGGCAAATCCCACCTCTGACTGGCCCCGCCCCCATCTATTCTCTGCCTCCCGAGTCCCAGCTGATCGTCTGGGTCTTCTTTTGTTGCCCTGCACAGGAGAACAGAGCTGGAAAGCAGGTTAGTGGGGTGGGGAGGGAATGGGGATTTTACAGTATCCTTCCCCTGCCATGCCCACCGAGGTATGCCCATCAAGTTACACCATGCCCACCAAGTCACACCCCCAGAACCTGTAGTAAAATTTTTTGAATCCCACCACTGTCTCTGAGGCTTAGGATCTAAGAACTTGACATAGGAAGGTAAATCACATTTTGGAACATAATGTTGACTGTATAATTGGAGAGGGAGTAATGGAAACCCCTTTTTTTAAAAAAAAAAACCTCATTTTTTCAGGGATTATCATGCACAGAGTGAAGTTGGCAAATCTATAAAAATGAGAATAATTTCCTGCAGAAATTGTACAGCTAAAAGCAAACAATCCAACCTGCTTTAATCAAAGTAGTCTAGGAAGAAACAATCAATTAAAGAACAGTCTGATTCTCTGTGACATCAATGTATGAAAATCTGTTAGACGCCAGATTGTGTCTCAAGACACATATGATGAACTGAACAAAATGACCTGCTAATAGCTTTTACGGGTAATAAATGCATCATGTTATTGGTAATTCTGCAGATGGTAAATCAAGCTAATATCTGAGCTGAAACAAGCAACTTGGTATATATCATTCAAAAGAGTTCTTGTAATTCCCTAATTGTATCACACTAAAAACATTATTTCCCATTTAGCCACTGAAAATTAAACGATCTGTTCTCTGTAAGCAGATATTTAAATATTTAGGACTGTTTGCTAGATAATTTCTTGTGCCTTTGGTTTTAGGACCCTATGTTCCCTTTCCAATCAGTATATCTATTCAAGATATATCTTATAAACAATTTCTTTATAATATCAGCTACCTCTGGCTCAGATCTGCATATCTGAAAGATACTCCAAAAAACTTACTTACGTTGTACCATGAAGCAGCACAAATTACAATGTATAGATGTTAACATTTTCTAAGAATGAAATTCAAAAATACCCTAATTCTATTTAGGCTGAATGGAGTATAAATAATTTAATTTGGAGTGTAATAATAAGACAGCTTATATTTTACTCTGAAACAAACAAATGCTGAATTTCCAAAGTATTCTGTGTCTCGTGATAATGAAATCTAGAAATCCCACTTCTTGCCCACTATCTTTCCATAATTTTGAACTGAAGTCAAGGAAAAACAAAATAAATACAAAGACAAAACATCCTATCAGCCATACAACTAACTTTTTCAGATTTTTTTAAAATGTAGTTCTTTGATACTGTTCGTTAGCTTCTGGGGGGAAACAATGAGTTTCACCTGAGGAGCACCAACTGGTAGCAATCCAAATGGAATTATCCAGCTTTGTTTAAAAAAAAATGGTAGGGGAAGAACATATGTTCATTGCCCAATTATTAAACTATCTGCTAAAAAGTGCTTTTGACAGGCTCATTCATCAGGAAACAAGTAAATGATTGGAATGCATTAATAAAATCTGAGAGCAACCACTGAACGTGTTAAATCCGTAGATACTGTAAAAAGCTGTCAGGCATCTTCAGGAGGTAGCGGTGAGGTTTAGCAAATGTGATGAGAGAATCCAAAGCGCAGAGACGGGGAGGGAGACGGGGTGAGTGTGTGTAGAGAGAAAGAGGGAGAGGTTGTTCTGGAGAAGCTTTTGCGTAAGCTGTCTTTCCCAGAGTCTTGTGAAACTCTAGAGGTGTTGACCTGCATTATTCCCTTGGATCTTCCTTTTCCTTCCTTCCTTTAAGCTGCACGTGGGTATTTGTCGAACGGTTAATACCGGTGGCTGTGCTCCATTTTAAACATAAACATGCTTACTAGGCCTCTTCCAAATTGCATATTAGTACCAATTGATTAGCATTTGGTAGTAAAAGATCGATCTGTTCTGATTTATTTCATGAATGAATTCAGTGTTCAGGGCGCACTAACACAATGCCCACACAGCACTTGTACCAATTTGCTTTTGTTTCCTGTTACTATAGGCACAGCAGATATTACAGGTGCATTTTGAGAAGGAGGAGAAGGTTGCATTCGGAAAAAGTGTGTGGTTCCCAAGATAAGGAATTCTACAGGAGTACCACAGTGTTTTCCTCCACTTCATGGATCAGAGTAAGTATCTGAAGTCCTGTTTCAGAGTGGACAACCTATGGCCCTACTTCTAATTGCACAACCCTTCTGTAATGGATAAATTGTGATTTTTGGTTAAGAGCTCTCTGCTCATTTTTGTGTGATCTGTTATTTGAAGAGTGTATTGGAAAGAAAGATGGGAGAAAAATGGAAGTTGTCAAAGAGAAAATTGTGCTCCCATCCGCATTAGTCTCTTGTTTGTCGCTTGCCTCAGCCCATTCCACCATGAACAGTCTGTTCGTTCATTAATTTCACAACTTCTTTAATTCATTAACATGGTTTTCTGCAGCTTATGACCAGCTGCTAAATATCACAGAGAAGCCCTATATTTATTCCAAGGGAAGATTATCAGTAACTCTATGACCCCCAGCAGTCCATTTATAGCCAACAAAGACTCTTAAAGTGGGACAGAACTGAAAATATTGTCTCAGGTTGTCCATTTCTTAGATGTGTAGAAGGTTCCAATATTATCCCTTCAACCTGTTCTTGGCTTCCATATTTACTCAAGAACATTATACCAACTCTTGAGACTTTACTAGGCACTCTTCTCTGTAGTTTTCAACAGCCATAGCATGACTTCATGTGATGTTCTTCAAATCCCCCAGAAGAGTTCTTTCTACAGGAAAGCACACATTAAAACTTCCTTGGAAACTCTCACATCATCCTCACTCTGAAATATCTGAACAATAAAAGCAAATAAATGGATACTTCTGCTCAAATTCTCGCTGCTAAAATGTGGCATTTGAAGAAGACATGCTGGCTTGTAAACAGTTTGCCTTCTGTACTCAGTGGTGGTACAAGTGGCCATAAACAGTTCTAATTTAGGACAGATCCAAGTCAATATATTTATATTTTAGAGATAATTCTTCTTTTTTTTAATCTGCCCATATGGCTTATAATTCTCCAAAGAATCAGAATATTCATCAGCTAATGAGTACTCAAATCATACAGTGTGAAGTTATTAATAATTACATTTTAAAAAGTAACTTTAGATTTCATACAATACACGCACAAGAGCCAAATATTGTAATTGTGTCATTTAGAAGCCTATGTTGTTTCTTTTCTTTTTGTTGTAAAAAAAGGTCTCTTCTGTTGAGAACTGATTAAAAATATGATCAATATTCTTGATCAAGCTTGACCAAGAATGTGAACTAGTAAATCAGGTATTCATTCAAGAACGATGACCTATTATTGCTGTTTTAATTTCAATGCTATTTTGATTTTATAAATTATGTTTTCTTGCCTCATCTTCTAGTTTGATTGACTCTACAAATAAGACATTTAATCACTGGATATTTAATTACTGGTGCCACTTACTATATGTTGCATTCTTGTTGTATTGCATATTAGATGGTTGGAACTATAAGATTATATTTTGGTAGTTGGTCTTGTGGTTAAGGCACCAGGCTGATCATGAGTTCAAGTCCTGCCTCAGCCATGAAAGCCTGTTGGGTGATTTTGGGCCAGTACTGTCTATCAGCCACACAGGGTTGTTGTTTAGGAAAATAGGAGGAAGGTGTATTGGATGTGTCTCTACTTTGTAAACTATAAAGCGGGAGGGATACAAGCAAACAACAACAAAAAAAGCAAATATACTTTTGTGATGTTAATGCTAATTCTTAGATAGTCTTTATATCTGCTAATTATCATTAGCCATTTAGGTTTTTGAAAGTAAATATATATTATTGTTTTATATAATATTCTTCTGTATTGTTGCTGTTGTAGTGTTCATTTAATACTCACTACAATCCCTATATATAGACTGTAGCGATAGAATGTTTTTAATAGTTTTAGCTCTTACTCTTTCAGTTTTATAGACCAGTTATTATTGACAGCAGTTGTAATTCTTATATTCTTATGTTATTGTATGTTGGGCTTTGACCAAAATAAGCATTTGAAATACAATATAATACAAGAAAAAGGTTTGTATTATGGAATACTTTGTGTAAATAAATACATGATTAAGATTGGTTACTGAAAGTGATAAGAGCTTTACATAATGGAATTAAAGCATATGTACAAACTCATACAATATTTAAGCAATGAATTCTGGGAATAAAATGGTGAACTGAAGACAGCTCTGCAAAAAGCATAACCAACAAACACAACAGAATGAAGACTTGGACCTGGACCAGCTCTTCAATAATTCATCTCTGAACAAGAGGAGGACTTGAGATTACCCACAAGTGCTCCAGACAGCTGCTACTCATAAGGAGACTGCAAGACGGTGGGGTCTAGTGGGTCTATATAGCCTTGGGAGATGAGGAATAGCCATCTTGCTGAAACTGCAATTATCACCTCTGATAGGGTACTAAGTTTACATATTTCTTTTTCTAATCACTTTATGAAATTGCTTGTTAACTTCTTTTCAGCTATAAGAAACCTTTGAATTGACATATTTATAGTACCAGGTGAGTTTCTTTCAATCCTTAGCTAAAGAAGTTTTAACTACAAAGAACTTCAAAAAATATTAACAAATATAAAAAGATGATTAAAACTTTGATTTTAGAAAGCTACAAACCAACTAAGAGTTTAGAAAAAAAATTAGATAAGATTTTAAAATTATTTGTAAATAATTTGTCCAAACATCAGTGAAGATTCTCAGTCATCCAAGTCATAGTTGTCTCAAAGGTGCTTTTCAAAGGGCAAGAGGACTGATGAAGATGTTTTGCTTCTCATCCAAAAAGCTTCATTGTTGTGGTCTGCCGGCGGCCTGTGGAGTGTCAGCAGAGTCGGACAGTGAGGAGGAACATGGGTCAGTCCTGAAGTCAGGAGAATTCAGACGAGGGATCTGCGTCCAACACAGAGATGGGGCCAGGGCCATCTGAGAGTTGTGGACTGACTCCAGAGTCTCCAGAATCTGACATCAACAAGGCAGAGGAAGAGGGGGAGCCTGTCCAAGTGTGTGCTTGCGCAGAGCTGCCAGAAGGCAAGAATAGTTAAGACAAAAGGGGAAACTCAGGAGTAAGGCTTGGAGATGATTGGCCCCTCCCATAAGACATAAAGGAGGAACAAAGGGACATGAACCTTTGCAGGAAGCAACTTTGTTCATTCTGGTCAGTTTAAAATCTGAAGCTCCATGTTGACTTTGTGCTCCGATTGGCCTTGTACAGCTAACTGGCAATTTAGTCATTGGCAGCATTTCAAGGGAGATGAAATTCGGTGCTTACCAGCCTTATCCCAAAAGACTGTGGCAGACTTCTGCTGGACTATTCATAAACTGTTTGGGCCTCATTATGGACTGTGAATGCATATAATTCACAGCCATTGAAATAAAAACAAAGTTTTTGGGAACAGTGTGTGATTGTTACTGTCTCAGTAAGCCTTGGTCAGAACATTTATCAGTTCAATTGCCCCCATCCTCATGCCAGAACCAATTAAGCTTCTTGGATGAGAAGTGAAATGTCTTCATTTTCTTCTTCCTCAAGGAAAAACAGTCCAGTTGTCTTTTGAAAAAGCACCTTTCAGATTGTAAAGACTTCTTCTTGTGGGAAGGAAAATACCTTTATTTTGAATTAGGGTTAGTGTCATTGCTCATTGGTTGCCCTCTCCCTTCTTTGGAAGAGCTTTATAGCTCCCGCTGCCTTAAGAAAGTTCAAAACATTCTCAAAGATCCATCTCAACCTGGGAATCCTTTTTTTGAACTATTACCATCTGGCAGACGGTACAGAATAATAAAAACAAGGACAAATAGGCTGAAAAACAGCTTCTACCCCAGGGCAGTAGCTCTGTTGAATTTACTGTATAGTGTAGTGTTGGTGTGGTGTCAGGGTTTTCAATTCAATGTGTAGAGTGTGTAGGATGTGTGTATGTGTTTATTTTCATGGTCATGACGTGCACTGAAAATGGTGTTTGATTTCGTTGTACAAGGTGCAATGACAATAAAGTAAACTAATTCTTTAAAAAAACAGTTAGACACTAGAGAGAACTAAAGATAATAATTAAGAGAAGAAAACTCAAACTCAACTAACAGAATTAAGCAAAATATTTTAATAGTGGTTATATTGAAATTTATTTTTGAATAATGGACTCAGAAGTTAATTTTTAATATGTGCCTCAGAGATAGACTGTGTTTAAAATATGTTATGGAAAAGGAATAGATTTTACCCAACAAGATCAAAACCAATTTGAAACTGGATTTAAAAACAACAGGCTACATGAATGACAGTTTTGAAGAATCTTGTGAATATGGATAAAGAAAAAAATGAAAAGAAATCAAGTTCTATAACATTATTTGATAGGACTAAAGAACGAAATTCTTAGAAATAAAAGGAAGGAATATGAAATTGGCTTATTTGATCAAGGTTAAAATAGAAATGTTTTTATCTTCCCTAACCCTTAATGGATTATTTCTTACTCCTTTTCTTGTTCTATATCCTGCGGCTTATTCTGAAATGGAAAAGAAATACTGGATAGATGGACAGTTCTGGAATTAAGTTCCAATTTCTATATTGGAAAACTAGTCCTGTTTTCTCCAACCTGGTGCTGTGCTGAATTGAATCTCACATAAAGTTTAATTATCGTGGTCAGAATTCTACCTACTATTTCGATGCGTCAGTGCATCGAAGTTAGGAGAATCTTTTTAAATCCTGCCTTTCCATTTTTTAACCTTTAACATTTTTTTTCCATTTCAAAAGAACAAAACAATCTAAATGCTATATAAAAAAATAGAACTGGTCCAATTTTTGTTCCTATTATTTTCAGTTTTTTTCCATCTAAACATTAGTGTTTTAAAATCAGGCTGATGCCCTCTTTCCAATATATGCACATAAGCCAGTTTAGCAGAATAACATTACATGGAATGTGTATTTAGAACAGTCCAGCAAAGGTGGTCGAATCTCCTTGGGATTGCTTCTGTCCATCTCCTTCCTGTTCACCATCTGTCCAATTCAAATAGGCCAGAATTCTGCACTATGTTTCTATGGAAATTATTCAATATTTTAAAATGGTAATTAAGCAAAAAATTGTGTTTACTGAGCCAAGAGCTGATGGGATTGGCAAAGTTCCTAAACCAAAAGTGCCATTTGGAAGCTTCTGCTGCATACCACGGAGACGTTCCTGGCTTTCAGCACAGCTACTCATTGTGTGGATGCTAGAGTGGCTGCGGAAAGTAATGAGATGGGTGAACACAGGAAGGGTGAAAGTACTTCCTGTTTTGATGCCTGCTGCAAACAGCTGAAGAAGGGAATTGGAATTTGGCAGTCCATCAAGTCGGCAGGCAGACTGGGCAGAGTTGGCCCAGAACTTTTTTCCATCTGAGACAAAGGAGATAGAGCTCACCCCTCCATTCTACATATCTGACCACAGATCCCGAAGCATTGGTTATTGTAATAGTTCCTAACCATGTTTGTGGATAGCATGTTAGGGAGCAAACACGACACTCAATAGCATCCATTAAGCCATCTGGAGGTGAGCAGTTAGAGTGACCCTTCTGTTTCTCCCTCAATTGCAGCCATTATTCCCCATTCCTGCCTAATAGCAGTAGCACTTAGACTTATATACCACTTCACAGGGCTTGACAATCCTCTCTAAGCGGTTTACAGAGTCAGCCTATTGCCCCCCAACAATCTGGGTCCTCGTTTTACCGACCTCGGACGGATGGAAGGCTGAATCAACCTTGAGCCTGGTGAGATTCAAACTGCCAAATTGCAGGCAACCAGCAGGCTGCAGAAGTAGCTTGCAGTACTGCACTCTAACCACTGAGCCACCATGGCTAATTCTACAGCCAGTGTTTTCCCACCAAGGCAAGTCATTTGTTGTGCCTTAGAACATGAACCAAACTGCAAGGTATTGGCTTCATTTCTCTTTGGACTAAAGGTGCATGCCATTCCAGAGTTGGTGCACAGGTAGCCCTCGACTTCGGACTATTTGTATAACAATGATTCAAAGTTGCGCTCGTAGTGAAATAGGCAACTTATGAATAGTCCTTGCAGTTACAAACATTTGCACTGTCTTCATGATTAAAATTGGGGTGCTTGGCAACCGGCATGTATTTATGAGGTTCCTGAGTCCTGGTGGAATGGTGGTGGTATCACATGATTACTATTTGAAACGTTTGCAGTGGGCTTTGACAAGTCAAGTCAATGGGGTAAGCTGGATTTGCTTAACAAACATGATGATTTACTTAATCATCATCTTCATTTAACCACCCCATGATCCCTTGCGGGGTGGAGTCTGGGCAACTGAATGGAGCTAGCAGAATATTTTAACGGCCGGATGCCCTTCCCGTTACCAATGTGCACTTTTATTCAGCTGATATATTCCAATGTGCCCAGAGAAAGAAATATCTGCCTCTACCTAGGATCGAACTCACTGCCTCCACCCCAGGCCACTGCACCATTCCCTGATGATTTACTTAATGACCATGACCAAAAAAGGGCCGGTCCCAACTGTGGTTGTAAATTGAGGAGTGTATTTAAGATTATGCAAGTAGGAGCAAGTAGAGATGAGCTGGCTTCCTAAAATATATTTCTGGGCAAGGGGAAAATTCAAGAGCAATATTATTCCATGCCTACGTATATACGTTGCAGGTCCCTCTGTCCAGTCCATGGCATTTCCAGTGAAAAGGGTGAGAAACAAGAGATAGGAAAGGCCTCTGTTTACACAAGAAAAAGAAAGAAAGAAAAGAAAACTAAAGAGTGATTTTGGTGAAATGCTTTTACATTAAAAGGCAAAAGAATGTCATGATGTAAAATGTCCCAACAAAATCAGGCAAAGAGACATTTCAGTGCCTGAAAGCATCAAGGGGAGCAACAATCGCTGAAAAAATAATATACAGTTGCCTTCCACAGTGGAATAAGTCATGATTTTAAATGATTCTATTATGGAAGAGTGATACTACGGAACATTTTGCTCCTGGCGAGCATTGTACAGAATGGCTTGTGTTTAATAAAAATGTGAGCAGCAAACCAGATGGGTTTTTAGAAAAAAAAAGAGAGAGAGAGAGAGAGAGATGAAATGGATATGCTTTTTTTGATGCACTTTTCCCAGAATTCCTTTCTGTAGTTAGATGGGGTAGCTCTGGTTATAGCACATGCCATCTTTATTGTACATCAGGACAGCTGCTACACTCACAGTCCACTTGTGGGAGAAAGAGATCAGACCAAATGTTCGAGAAAAGCAGTGTTAAAAAAAAAGAATGAATGAAGTGGCATTCATTTGCCTGTAAGCTTTCTCACCCATGCATGCTTTTGATATTTTAATTTGCTTTGAAGGTAGCAGACAAAACAGCACACATCTGTGCTGGACATTTCTGAATATGGGCAAGTTCTAGCATTTGCATCCCACAAGTGGAAGTTGGCTTAGTTGGTGGGCATGGCTTGGCGGTCATGTGACTGGCTGGGCGTGGCCAACTCAACATCACTCTCATTGAGGCACGAATCTCCTTGTCTGACCTCTCATGCCTGTGGGGATGCTGCAATAGTGGTAAGTGTGAAAAACGGTTATAAGTCAAAAAGTGTAGTGATTGTTTATTTATTTATCTGACTTGGGCATTCTTCTACTCCAATAAATTCTGAGCACAGACTAAAAAGCACAGAATGACAATAATTGGAATAAACAAGTGGGAATATATGTATGTAGGTATGTATGTATGTATGTATGTATGTATGTATGTATATGTCTGTCTGTGTGTGTGTGTGTGTGTGTGTGTGTGTGTGTGTCTTTGGTTATTCGGGTTTTCTCCCATGTAAAATTGGAAGTATCTAGGCAACGTTTCGATGAAGTCTCATTCATCATCTTCAGTCTATACACAGTAGTAGGATTTCCTGGTCCTTAACCAAGTCTAACTTTGCCTAGCAAATGATTTTGCTTAACAAAATCACCCAAAGTTGGATAGGTACTGCCACCAAATATAATAGAAAACAACTAAATCTTTAGGTAACATTTAGTGGTTTAAAATAAATAATGAATTCTCAATGGATGTGGGCAGCACACTTCTGATTGCTATCTGATTTTCTCTCAGTCTATTCTGTGTACTACACACACACACACACACACACTAACATACATACTATACCTGTAACAGCAATATAACAATATATTCTTTTTTTTTGTAAAAAGTTTTTTATTTTTTCACATTTCAAAAACATCTTTTTTAGTGAACAGCATGATTCCAGGTGTTCACATTTCCATACAAACATGAGCTTGGTTACATATTCATCTTTCACATTTGATTTCATATCCTATCACTACATTACACATTTTCTATAAATTTTCTCAAATACTTTTCTCAGACTTATTTTATATATTTTCTATTCATTTCTTTTTACTTTAAATAATTCTCATATCTTCATATTCATTATACTTTATACTTTTATCTGTCAGGTTTGCAATTTCATCGCATATTCTTATTTCATCATTTCAAAAATTCCATCCCAATTCAAACAATTCAGAAAATTTCCCCCACAATTACCAGTTTGAGTGTACCACCCTTTTACCTTATACATCATTTAATTAACAAAGACTTTTTAATTATCACCTTAAAAATTAATAAAAATGATCTCCTAACAGCTATGTAACACATATGAATTTTAGGCCAGATTCTGCATGGCACTTTCCCCTTCAGTTACATCAAATCATCAAGTCTACATTTTCCTACCTTCTAAGTAATTTATTACTTCAGATACATTTATAATATACCACATTACCTTGCAGAATCCTCTTTCTTAATCCTTATCTAACTATTATCTCTATGTCTTTTAAATAAACAATTTCTTTTCATTTTTGTTCAATTTCCATATCTCTTTACTTCCTGGTTCTTTTTCTTATTATTTCTTTTTTCCTTCATTTTTTCCCTCCTTTTCTTATTCCAGTTTTTTTATCCCCCTCCCTCTTTAAAGATTTCTTCTGTAATTCCATTTTCTGCTGTTCCCTTTTACTTTGTTTGGCTTTCAAACATTCCCCTTTTTAATTGTTTCCTCATATCTCCAAGTTTTAATTCCCATTCTTTTCCCCCTTCACTTTAATATTTGTTGCTTCAATTGTTCATTGAGGATGACCTCTTCTTTAATTAGCTCCTCCCCTCTGTGTTATTCTTCATACTCCAGAATTGCCATTTCTAATTATTGTAAGGCAAGTCAGCACAACTCACCTCTTTCACGTAGCATTTTCTTTATGTTTCTTAGTCCATTTTTAATTCCAAAAAAGGTTCTGCCATTTTTAAACACTTCTGTTATATTTTCTTTATCTCTTTCTTTACTCTTTAAGTCCAAACTGATTGTCCAGTAATTTAATTCAACCAGCATCTTTGATATTTATTTCCAACGATCAGCTTTTATTAATTCCTCTTTAACTTTTCCCCAGATTCATCAAATAGTCCAAGATCCACAAATTTAAGTTTATGCCAAGATCACGAAACAGTCCCAGAGTAATTTCTTCACACTTCTTTCTTTTATTTTATTTTAATGTTCTGTATTTCCACTTTCCGGGGTTTCTATTTTATTGTAACAAAGTTTCTTTTATTTTGTATCAAATTCCACTTTTTAAAGAGCCAGGCATTTGTTTTAAAGAGTCACAAAGAATTTCCTTTGCCACTAGCAGTTATATCCAAATTCGGCCCTTTTTCCCCCCACTTTCTCTTCCCTGTTTAGGGCTTTTAAATTTCAAAAATCCAATAAGTCCAAATATCAGTTGCTGGTGGGGTTTTTTTTTTTTTTTGACACATTCAAGTTCAGCTTTACTTATGCCTATTTAGTGCCAATATCATATACTTATCCATTTTGAACAGGTATTTTCTTCTGGCTTCCTCCTTTCAAAGTTCAAAGCCACTTTCAGCTGTCAACCCACCCCCCCTCCCCCACTTTTACTATCTTTCTTAAAAAATTCTTAGAGTCTTAATTCTGGGGTATCTTTATGTCCAGATGTTGCGCCTGGTCAGCCCCGTTTTCATACTGTCTTCTTCTCCACTGCTCCAACACAATCTTTGTCCTGGTTAGCTCTTCCTCTTCAGGGTGGCCATATTTGACCACCACTACAGCCCATCTTCGGAGGGGAGTATGCCTAGCCAGGGAGGGGAGATGCAGCTCCCCTCAACCCAGCTGGCAGTCTCCCCCTTCTTCAGCACCCCTACAGGGTGGTTCTAGCCCCCTGTAACAGATGCTCAGGGCCCTCTGACGAGAGAGCACAGATCAAAGCCATGCATGATCACGGTGTTAAGTCCGTCAGTGAGGAAGATGCCACTGGAAGTCCAGCAATATAACAATACATTCTGAAGAGCAAAAGCTTAGCATCACAGCCTCCTTAGCCCCATCTTAAGAAGGCTCATTGGATGGGTATGTCTAAGCTCAATTCCTATAGCAAGCCTACCTTCAACCTACTTAAGAGATGCAACAGTCAATATGACTCCCCTACTTCAAATAAACTAGCTGACCCCTACTCATCTACATTCCTACTCTTTCCTACTCCTACAGAGGAAGATAATTATTTCCATGTACTGCTTGTGGGTCAAGGAAAACCAGTCATTCTTGAATGAAGATTCCTTCAGATGTCTTGCATTCTTATATATTTTATTCTGGATCAAACTTCCAGATTGTCTGATCAGAGGTGATATTAGCAGGTTCTGATTGGTTCTGGAGAACTAGTAGCAGAAATGTTGAGTTGTTTGGAGAACCAGGAAATACCACCTTTGACATGCCCCACCCCCATCTATTCTCTGCCTCCCGAGTCCCAGCTGATCAGCTGGGTCTTCTTTTGTTGCCCTGCACAGGAGAACGGAGCTGGAAAGCAGGTTAGTGGGGTGGGGAGGGGATGGAGATTTTACAGTATCCTTCTCCTGCCAGGCCAACCAAGTCACACCCACCAAGCCATGCCACACCTACCAAGCCATGCCCATAGAATCGGTAGTAAAAAACTTTGAATCCCACCACTGTGTCTGATGATGTTTTCATGAAATTCCGTGGCAATTTAATTTAGACATGGGACATGACAGCATTCACATTGATTTTGACATCACCTAAGTATGGTAACTCTGCCCTGAGAATCGAGCCCATCCTTATTTAGTATTATTCTCAAATGATCACAGGTTGATGACCTGGGAAAGTGGCTTTTTTTAAAAAAAAATCATTCCTTTTTTTTTTTTAGTTATCAACAAGAGCCAAGTCTGCCTGAAGTAGAAATTAGCAAGCATTAGTGCAAACCTCTCTGCTCAGCAAAACTCAGGAAAAGTCATCCTAGTTTTGATTGACTTTCTGAAGTTCCAAAACACAAAAAAGAACTCACATTCTGAAAACAACTTTTTCATATTTAAGATGCAAAATGAGACATTTTGTGGAACCCAGCATGGTTCCAGTATTTAGAAGGAATATAAAGAATTGGAATTACTACGAATGGAAGCGGCATTAGCATCACACCCTAATTAAGCTTACCTAAGCACTGACAGTATATTTTGGTGAATTTGGAGAAAGGGAGTGCTTTGTTGTGTAATTAAGTACAGTAGGTCAATGTGCAATGTTGGCAGTGTTATTTTCCAGCATAAGGAGCAATGGGTGTTGTCAAGAGCTGTGGCCAAGCATTAATTGGTAGCTGGGAAAGGAGATGAATATTGAGCATGGTTTAAATGGCTTTGCATAAATGCAAGCAACAAAGAAATGGTCTTATGTCTTACTGGTATGCATTTTTAATAATACCAGGACTGGAGCCTGCCCATAAAAGGGGGAACTAAGAGTAATAGCTGAGGCACCTTGGTTGTTTGCAGACTGACCCTGTGAGTTTCCTTTGGGGAGTTTTTCAATTTATAGCCGCTGGTTTAAACAACCCAACTGCTTACTTTTATTAACTCAGCAATTTGCCTGCATGTGAGTTCCCACTAAAGATAGGAAGCAAATAGGAGAAAAGCCCAGATAATATGCCATGCTCCTTCGTGTTCATAAACCATGCTTTCCAGCCATGGCAGGATTCAAGATGGTGTACCTGGAGCGTGGATTCCAAGGAAGTCTCCCATCCTGGCCCAAACCATTCTTGTCTCCATTTATGCTCTTCTAGACCTTCGATTAAAAATTAAAAAAAAAAAGACTGGGATCATATAGTACCCTAATCCATACTTCAGTTTTGATTTTAATTTGCTGAATATGAACTAGTGTTCATATATCATGTTACATAATAAATCATGGGCAACAAACCACTGTGGCTACGTTTACTTATTGAACTAAGCCAAAAATAAGCAAATCACATGATGGTCTGATTTGCCACCCTGGTCATCTGAGGTTGCACTAGACCATTTCTAGAAGCACTTTAGTATCTTCCAGTTGTGTTAAACTACAGCTCTCATCATCTTCTGCACTTTTCTTTGAATTATATGGATTAAACCAGGGGTGTCAAACTCGCGACTGGCAGGCCGGATGTGTCACACTCTGGCCACGCCCCCCACCGCCAGTTTAGCGAAGAGGGAAAAGTGGCAATACATCATGTGACAACATGACAACGTGACAACATGACAATATGACAACGCAAGTTTGACACCCCTGGCTTAAATCGTTGTACCTACCCCAAATCCTTCTTTTTCTTATCTGAATAACCATTTGTAGTTTAAAAAAAAAAGCTTTTATATTTCGCAAGTTCTAGTTTATAGAAAATTGTATTTTTGAGGTAAAATTTCAGAACTTGAGTGATTAATGACAACTTCAGTATTAAAATACTTTTAGACAACTATTAGACAACTTTTGCTTCAATATTTTTATAGCAAATTGTACCTTTTTGTTCAACTCTCATTGCAGGGCTGGAATACACTGTTTGTTTATTTCAGTGAATCCTTAGTTACTTTCCAAGACTCTCAGAATAGCTGAGAAAGTGGATAGGAACCACTGATTTTGTACCTCTCATCTATAATGTGTACGGAGAGGAGTATGTGCACTCCATTTTAGTTTACTGGGTAGTGTGAGTCCAGTCAGTTGTGACTTAATTAAAAAAAAAACACCATGCTTTAAAAATCCATGTATTAGCACAATATACGAATCCTCTCTTAGTGATTTTTAATGTGCCAATTTGTACTTGGCTCCAGTTACTTGTGAGAGTTGCCAAGTGATGATAAAAAAAATTCCCTCGTTGCTCTTGTGCTTTTAATTTGTGCAAAAATTAATACTTTGCATCTTCATGGCACGTAAATCACCATCAGTTATTGCAAGGGCATCTGCGAAAAGATGGGATACACCTATTTACCCACTCCAGATAGAAATGAGTATAGTTGGCAGATGTCAGCTAGAAACTTGGTACACCTCCATACCACAAAACACAGTCAGGTGTAGTCATTTCTCAATAACACATTCAGGTATTTTTCTTCCCCAGTTTACCTTTAAAAAAAAAAATCACTAGGAGAAGACTGATGCTTTCTTGAGGTTTTAATAGCAATAGCATTTAGACTTATATACTGCTTTACAGTGCTCTACTGCCCTCTCAAAGTCGTTTACAGAGTCAGCCTGTTGCCCCCAACAGTCTGGGTCCTCATTTTACCCACCTCAGAAGGTTGGAAGGCTGAGTCAACCTTGAGTTTGGTGAGATTCGATTTGCCAAATTGCAAGCAGCAGGCAACCAGCAGAAGTAGCCTGCAGTACTGCACTCTAACCACTGTGCCACCATAGCTCATTAATAGACAAGAGATGGACCATATCCCTTTAGAACTTTCTTCTTTAGAACTTTATCAGGCTTATTATATTGAGCAGCTCTCCTGGAGTGGCTTTTCATGTAACCGTTGTTTATAGTGCTATACTTCATTCAGGAAGGTAATAGTTGCAGCTACCAGCATGTTGGGCTGGAAGACTGCTAACCAGTGTTTGCAATAAATGAACACACAAAATAAACTTGCTCCTACCACTGATAGTGATGATGATTTGTAGGGCATCTGTGCCATAAATCAGAAGTGCACACCTCTGGGATATACAATGTGTGGCCTCTGACAGCCTTGGGGGATCCTGAATTGACTTTCACAAATAATCACCAAACTATAAATGGTCAAGATGCCAGAAAGAGGGAAATCAGAGAAGCCATACCTGGAAAGTGTCTCTAGTCAATTTATTTCATGAAAAATTATTTGGCAACAGAGAAAAAAACCCACTGATTTCCCCCCCCCTCTATTTTTTGTCCTACTCTCAACCTCTTCTTTTTAGAGCAGGGGTGTCAAATTGGATTTCTTCGAGGGCCAGTTCAGCATTGTAGTTCTCCTCTGTGGGCTGCGGGGTGTGTGTGTGTGTGTCAGGGTGGACAGATGCCTCCCGAAGCATCCTGCGAGCCAAAACGGGATGCAAGGGGGTTCACGTGTGGTCCCGTCCACCTCATTTTCACACTCCATGGCCTCCCTCAGCACTCTGCCAGCCATGTCAGGCCTGTTTTCAGCCTGTTTTCTGGCCTATTTGCAGTCTGTTTTTTGGTCCGTTTGCAGGCCATTTTCGGCGCCCTTTTCGGCCCACTCTCATTTTGAGCTGGCAGAGTGCTGTAGGATGGAGGGTGAAAATGAGGCACGGGGCCCTCACATGTAGCTCGTTTTATCCACCAGAGGCACCATGGGCAGATCTGTTCATATTTCCAGTCCAGCCCCATGGGCCGGATTTAAGCACCCCATGGGCCAGATCTGGTTTGACACCCCTGTTTTAGAGAGTATCCCATAAGAGACTAGCTGATTCTAACAAAGTGCATTTTTGTGCCCAGGATTCAAAAATCCAAATGGCCACTAATTGATTGATTTTGTACCATCAAGTCATTCATCAACTCCTAGCAAGCATACAAACAGATTTCCTCCATGATGGCTTGTCCCTCACCTGGTCTTTCAGATTTCTCAACAGCGCACTCATCACCAGTATAATAACTGAGTCTATCCACCTTGCTGCTCACCCTCCTCTTCTTTTTCTTTCCAAGACGGCCACTAGAGGGCTGTATGATTTGCTGTCCTCTAGTGTTCATTCAGAGCTTTGCAGCCCAGTTCTTAAAGACCTAGCCAAGTCACAGAAAGCAATGCCATCTTAGCTGACCAATTACTAGCCTATCAAAACAAGCAGAGGGCACCGATGAACAAACGGAAGCCATATTGCCAGTCTTATTGTTAGTAGCAGCAGCAACAGAGGACCAGAGAGAAAAGGAATTGGGCTACAGGGGAAAAGGTTTGAAGATCACTGCTCTTAATTGTTTTAAATTGCTAGCAAGGCAAAGGAACCATTCCCTCCCTCCGGTTTAATTTCTTATATTGTTAGTTTTCTTTCCCTATGGATTTCTCCTACCCGCTTGGTGATTTTTATTGTCTGTCTGTCCTGTCCATCCATTCAGATATTAGGAATTATTGTGATCCTGTTATGTTTTTCACCTTCCTCCAGCAGCCCTGGTAATATGGTGCAAAATGATATGTAGTGCCAGGAAAAGAGGAGTCCATTTGCTCCCAGTTGCTCCTGCAATTGCCCCTTCAATTTACTGAGATAATTTGGGGAGTTAGTCTGAGTAACCATGATTTTGATGGTGCACCTGGTAAACATCAAGACAATATCTGATAAAGCAAATAACGTACGTTTTATGATTCTAAATTTTCTTTCTAACATATTGAAGTGCTGGTCTGATATTTACATGGAAAGCTGGCAGGCTGGGGCAGTAGGTAGATATTCCAGGCAGGATTAATGCAGAGAGACAAATGGTGAGAGATATTAATAAATAGGAGTCATTAATAAAGATGTATTCCATCTTTCTTCTCACGGATTAGGGTTTTACAGCTTTCAAGGTGTGGACCACGATTTGAAACAGCTGAGTGAAAATAGTGATTCTGTTGGTGTAACAAGCACTCTGCTAACTGATGGAACATCTGAGGCGATGCAGAACATTTGAAAGGAGGTAATGCTTGGGTTTTTTGCTTAAGAAGTCATCTCTACAGCTTCTAATAACTTTCCACCATTAGCCAAGGTAGTAACACTGCAGTTGTTTAGATCTTCTTTTCCAGTCTGGATTCAGGTTAAAGCAGACAGGGAGAATAGAATACTGCTGATACTCTTGGATCTCTCAATAATTGTTAATCTCAAGAAATATGATAGCTTGTTGAAATCCTTGGGAGATGGAAGCACCATTTTGCAGAAATTCTGTTTTTAGATCTCTGGGCATGATCAGAAAATAGAAATAGAAGACATATTTTCCTGCTCCTCTCTCCCCCATGTCAGACCGGTTTTCTCTCCCACATTATTCACTACCTGAATGAAAATATTAGAAAACATTATTCTCCATTATTTTGGAGCCATCTGTGGCTTCATCATAAAACCATGGATTGCTTTAACCATGAATTGGAAACCATAAACCCTGCTTTGCCAATCAGAGAATTATAGCTCTGATGAGGTTGTAAGTTAAAAACCAACAAAATGTTTTTTGCTTTATTATACTGTGTGAAATTAGCTATAATAGATAAATGTACTTACTACAGAGGTGGTATTCAGCAGGTTCTGACCAGTTCTGGAGAACCGGTAATGGAAATTTTGAGTAGTTTGGAGAACCGGCCAATACCATCTCTGACTGGCCCCGCCCCCATCTAGTCTCTGCCTCCGATTGAGTCCCAGCTGATTGGCTGGGTCTTCTTTTGTTGCCCTGCACAAGAGAACAGAGCTGGAAAGCAGGTTAGTGGGGTGGGGAGAGAATGATGATTTTACAATATCCTTCCCCTGGAGTGGGGTGGGAATGGAGATTTTGCAGTATCCTTCCCCTGCCATGCCCACCAAGCTACGCCCACCAAGCCAAGCCATGCCCACCAAGCTCACACCCACAGAACCGATAGTAAAAAAATTTGAATCCCACCACTGACTTATTACTACAATTCCTACAGTCGCTTGACTTTGACCATGTTGGATGAAACTGACAGAATTTGAAGTCTAAAATATATTAAAGTGATCATCTGAAGATATACATTTTCTTTATTATCTTTTCTCTTACTTCATATTCAACTCATGTTACTGCATGTATTGCATCTCTGTATTTCAACCAAGTGGCACAGCTGATCTTTGGTATTACTCAGCTAATCAATATTTTTATTCCCTGTGAAGCTGCACATTGATTGGAGAGGCTCACTCAGTCGGTCTAATCATGTGATTCAAACAATTACTTGTAATGCAGAAGAACTGTGCAAGTTTCACTTATGCTCAGCGCCTCATTTCTTTAGAAAAAAAAAACTCGTGCCCATTTGTTTGCATGCATTAATTTTTTCAAAGAAAAAAAGCACATACGAAAGTTCTTTCCCATTTTCACATACTTTTTTTTTGAACTTGCCTGTCTTAATATATACACATTTTGCAAGCTATTTTCAAAATTTGGAGAAGTGCCGGATATCAAAAGTCAATTTCACCTTGGCTCATGAACCAGGTTGAGACACTTGAATTTGTGAGTTCTTACTGAAATGAGAATGAAAGGAATTCCCCCCCCCCGCCATCTTCTTCCATGCTGCTTGGTGCTGGTACTGTTGGTGTGTATAACTGTATGTCTGTGTGTGTTAAGGAAGTTTAAATGTGTTTAGGAGTGTGATGCATATTTTATTTAATAGCACATTTAGAAATTCACTGAGATCACACATTTTCATATTCATTTGTAACTTCTTGTTCACTGAGCCTGAGAAGGAACCACTTGTGTTTTTAAAACTATATTTTAAGTATTTCAGTATTCTACAGCCATGTTATACAACCCTGTATGATATTTCTATATCTTCTCTGGGGAAAAAAAGAGCCAATGTAAGGACAAGCTCCTCTACTTTGCGGTGACTTGAAGAAAATTGAGACCTTTGTTTTGTAAATAAATATAATGGGTCAGCAAAATGTAGACTGTGTTGTGCACCAGTATAAGATACAACCCACAACTGACATCGGTCTGCACAGCATTAATTGCTAGATAGAAAAAGACATTCACATCGGCAGTAAGGAAATGGGTTTATGCTTATTGCTTTCTGCATTTTTAATAAAGCTAGAGATTTCTTTGAAAGAAGCTTAATGGAAGTAGTAATAATACAAAGAAGAGGTGTATATTTATTTTGAATATATGTGTATATTCTACTTTCTATGTTTCTGATCTTTCTGATCGGTTGGGATCCACACAGATTTGTGAATTTTGGAAAATTTTAAAAAAATAAAATCTAAACAATAGCAGATTAGGCAGTGGCTAGGGTTTTTTTTTAATAGGAATGACAGAACATAAATCTAAACACAAGCCCACTCTGCACTGGTAACTTATGATTCTCTGCGCTTGAATCATAACAAAAACAACAAAATTTAGCCGAGAAAATTGTCCTTTCTTTATCCCTGATAGAAATAATACAAGTACAGAACAGCTGAAGAACATGAAAGCAACTTTTTGACTTCTTCGTGTAGCCCGAGAGGACAAGACTTTGGGTCATTTGGCTCGCTATTTTAATGTTTTATATATTGTGATGCTTAATGTGATTTGATTTTTTAAAATCTTAACAGCCATTCTTTTTAATTAAAGCCTGTAATTCCCTCCAAGGTGTGTCAGTGTGCCTGGGCTTGATTGGATTGGTCATTTGGGAAAGGGCTAGATGGGCCCGATTGCCAGCAGCCCTTTGGGGGGAAGCGCTACATTAATTTTTGTACATCACAGCATTTGGCTGATCCTGATGGACAGATTAGGTGTGTATATACTGCCTGCCTTTTGTGCTGGTTTTCTATTAGTGGCAACCTTATGTCCATTTATTTAGGAGAAGCTGCAGTGGAATTCCTAACGTATATGGATAACATTAATCTGACTGTATATTTAGTGGGGTTTATTTCTAGAGAAGGATGTCAAGGTTTGGGCTGCAAACAACATCATGAATTACAATCTAATTCTTCATATACACATTCCATGCCATAAATGATTTCATGCAAAAACTTATGCCACCAACTAGAAAATGCCACAAGGGGACTAGTGCCAAAATTGAGAATTAGTCCCATTGATTTTAGTGAGAGAATGCTTACTTACAACGATTTCCTGCTTAAAATAATAGGGGGTTTAAAGGATGTATATTTGTTGAATAATTTTCTTTGTTATTCAAGAACTACACTTCCTTCCTTCCTTCCTTCCTTCCTTCCTTCCTTCCTTCCTTCCTTCCTTCCTTCCTTCCTTCCTTCCTTCCTTCCTTCCTTCCCTGGTGCGAAAACACACACACCTGCTTGTTACAATATACATGGGAGAACATTTACTGAGGTGAAAATCGGACCGGGTTGTAAATCACGAAGAAAGTTTACTGTAACTTAGGAAACTTGTAACTTTCTTTCTTGTAACTGTCTTCTTCCACACATTGTAAAGGTTTTGGCATTGTTTGTTCATTTAGCATCACTACTAATTTTTTTGTAACCCCCATCAATAAAATGACTTCTGCCGAGTCCTCTGGTATACAGGGCAAATGGGCCAACTATTTCCCACTCAATGATTCTAACAAGGAGCATATGGTCCCCATACGATGTTGCTGCTTTCCCTTCTCCAATTCCGTCAACTGGGAATATTTTTTTGCAGGCAAACTTTCCCCCTGCAAAATGACTGTCGGAGGGGAAGAAGAAATTGACCTCTGTCACTCTAAAGAAGGTATTCTCCAAATAAACCAAGCACGAAGGGATTGCAGGCCTTTGTTTATGCATGTCATAGGACACAGTCAGAGAAAGATGTTAAAGTACCTTCATCTTGTGTTCTCGTTGATTAAACATTATTTTAAAACATAAGGATCCAGAGAGATTTTTTTAAAAAAAACCCATCTCAGATTTCCCTAACCTGTGTCTCCAGATATACTGGATGTTAATTCTCATCATCCTGAGGCAGCATGGCCCAAAGCCAATATGATCAGAGACCATGCTGATTCAGGATTATGGGGGTTGAGATCCAGAAGGCACTAGGTTTCCCAAAGCCATTGGATGGATGTATTTGGGAAAGCAGATAAGAAGATTATAATAGCAACAACTTTTAATGAAAGGTTTCATTTGCTTATGATGACAAGTATTTTTTTTTTAACCATGGCAATTGCATAAATGCATCAATTGAATATTTAATTGTATAAAAATTATTTAAAAATATGCCTTTTGATGGGAAAAACCAACAACCTCAGCTGGCAAACTGTGTATGAAGGATAGATGAAACTCCCTGCAGAAAAACAGCACAATCTGACATACATATCCTGCCTACCTTTTGTGTTTTATTTGGGTTTGAGACCAAATTTGGTTACAGTTGTATCAACCTCATGGCCAACATCAGCTTTGCTGAAAGAGCAAGTTGCAGATCCTAAATGCTCTGGAGATCCCCTGTTGCATAGCTCACCTCTCCTAAGGAAAAAAAAAAACTTCCCTTGGAGAGTGAAAATTTGGAAGTATCAAAGGAGTGTCCATAGAAACATTGACTCCATGGACACAACATGAAGTGCCTTTACTCTTGTCAACACTAAACAGGAACAGGAGTGAGGCTTGCTTGTTTCTTTTTCTGCTCTTGACCTAAAGCAACAACAATGACAAAGCTAGTGAATGGAGGGTTGGATAAATTCCTGAAAGTCATTGAATCAATGGTTAAAAGTCTTATTGGCAACAAACAAATGTGATTGCCTCTGGAGGCCATCTTCTAGGAGACTAATGGACTCCTTTGTGGGTTTGGTTGGCCACTATGAGAACAGAATGCTGGACTAGATGGACCAGGGAGTTCAGTGCAAAAGATTCTTATGTTAATGTTTATGTATGTATACTTATATAAAATGCTTATGTTCTTATGTTAAAAGAAGGGAGGCTTGCCTGAGGGAAAGAGGAAAGCAGGGAGGGTATTTTGAACTCAGCTCCCCCTTCCCCATGTATTTTGGGGAAGGGATTTCTCACTTTGATGGAAAGGTGGGTAGAAAATAAGACGATCCAAGAAAACGTGTTAATTCCTTACGAACTTGAAGGAGCCTCCTCCAATATTTACTCTCTTACTGTGCATCTGGAGGGGAACATTTTAAAATTATATGGGAAATCGTCATGTGAACTATATGAAATAGTTAAACCAGAGTTTAAGTTTTGTTTGGTTTTGTTTTCACCGGAGACCTCACCTACATTATGTCTCCAGAGCTCCAAAGCCTGCTAAATGACATAAAACATAAATGAGGTAAACATTATTTTTGCTTGCTTGATTTGTTGAGGTGACTCACAAAATGCGAAAAGGGAAAGCGGGATGGGGATATTTTGAAACACAGATTAAAATGGTCAATAAAATAGGCAGTGAAAATTGGAACCATAAGCACCTGGAAGAAGAGAGATGTCTTGATAGATTTCTTCAAGACGGAGATGTGGAGAGTGGGCTAAATTGAATTCCTGGAGGAATAGACCTGTAGCAGATCAAGAGGAGATCTTTTCCCACATGCTGTCTAACAGCAGAGACTCTTCTGACAATCTTAACAGCCAGGCAAATGTAGATGATGTATGTTTCATGTGTGTTGACTTCAAATAAAAGTACATTTCCTTACTCTGTCAGCTTAAGTGTACCCACTCACCATACAGCAAGTGTTGTGGGCTGTTTTCTTTTGATTTTTATGTTAGTAGCTTTATGTGACATATATTCTTTTTATTGTTTGGTCAGCTGCCTTCATAATTATAGGCTGTTGCTGAAGTTGATATTAATAGTAGTAGTAACAATTACAGCAGTTGCAATAGTAGCTATAATTTGAATATTAATATTAATAACCGTTTATTTAATGTAAAAACTTTTCACACGTGCCATGAAGCAGAGGTTTTTTTAAAAAAACAACAACAACAAACGAATCTTTTAAGGCGCGTTCTAAATTTTGCTGTACACAAAAAAAAAACAGAACCAAGCAACAGCTGTAATAAAGATGCACTGGTAAGTTCATCGAGAGTTCTCAGTTCAAGAATAACTAAAGAGTGTCATCAGGCCATTTGCCTGTGGAAATCTGCATTTTCGGCTGTGTACTCTAAAATGCAGTCTCTGCTAAAAAGAAGGAGAAGAAAGAAAAAGAAAGAAAATAATATAATTGCTTTTGACATTATTTGACTGGTTTGATTTGAACAGGCTGTAATTACACAGTGCTGATCAGGTTTCCGGAGGGATTTCTAAATTCAGGAATGAGCAGCACAAACACGACGACTAATCACAAGCTGATAGAATCCAGATTTGTCCACCTTCTCATTCCAGCATTAGTAAAATTCTTTCAGGCTTAAGAATACACGTAAGATCACATGCTGCAAGAAAAAAATGGTGCATTGACCCTTCTGTAGGGCAACTGAGAACCAGCAGTAGGATTTCCTATTGATTTCAACCAACATCCCACATTAGCGATACCCCAGGCCTTTTTTTTTTAATGATTCAAGTAGTGTTTTGAACTCTTTATTTAATTGGGAAAGTTAGTATAACAAACCCTAAAGCTGTAGATGAATTCTGGGATATGTAGAGAACAAGTGGAACGTTTTTAGGATTTTTTATAGAAAAGTGACAATGTTTAACAAATCTCTAACATCAGTAGATATCGGTGAGTAAAAGAGAAAGAAATTCTTCACATGTAGAAATGCTGGTTTTCCTTTATTTTCTTTTGCATTATTTTGGTTTTGTGATTTTATAGGATTATACACATTTTCTCCCAAATTATTTATTCATTTATACAGAGTATAACTGTTCAGTAAGCCACGATCAGGAATATCTGTTTATTTCTACAGCTAGCATGGAATACTAATAACAAAAGTTGATATAATTTTTCCCATGTATAATGGATTTCAGTTACAAATAACTCAATTTAAGGACCCTTTCTTCTGAGCAAAGAAAACCAAATAGTAGTATAAATGTAGTATTTACTGTATAAATGAAATTACACATTTCAAGCTAAGGCTACAAAGGAGTCTCAAAATGATTGTGTAATTTGTGGGGTAAGAAAATGGTGATCACCTAAGTAATAAGTCTTTAGACATTTTTAATTAAATCACAATATAAGTTTATTTTAAATACTCGCATCTTACAAAAAAAGAATCTCATCCTCCTGACTCTTGACTCTTAGTTCAAAATGCTTCTTTAAACGCAGTTCAGGTAAATTGGACTCTCATGGACGGTTCTGCTTTCTCAGCCGACAACACCAGGTTTTTTTTGGAGGAAGAAGGGGGAAAGGAAGGTAACCCTGGGGAAGTTCCACTCATTTGAACCATGAGCAACTCCACATATAACCATGGATCTAATAAAATAGATCTCTTGATAGTATAGGGAGCTCTAGTCACCTTCAAGGGATGATTGTTAACATGGCGTCCGTGCATGGGTATCTTTGAACAGTAAGATAGTATAAAATCACAATAAATATTTAAAGAAACAGCAGATCCCCTTCTCTTTCAGAAATTGCTAGTGGAGATTATGGTTACCAGATCTGGCCTACAAAACACCCCACAACCAACTGTAAAGAGTTGAGAGTTAGAGTTGTCTCTATATATTGTCATCCAGTTGTCATCCAAATTTTTGCATCCCGGATGTGGTCGTGCAATGCATAACTAAACGTTTGTTAACTTGGAATCCTAGATACATTCATTAAAAGCTTGAAAAATATCAGCTCTCGCCTATTTATACTTGCATTCCATAATTTTATTTTGGTATAAGAAGGCATTTCATGATTCTCTAGGAATATTACTTTAAGAGTGCACTTCCATGTATATTGAGAATAACAATGGGATATCCTGTCAGTTTAGGTGGTATAAGCTTGACAGCTTTAACACTTGTGGACTTCAACTCCCATAATTCCTTCTCCAGTCATGTTAGCTCAAGAATTCTGGGAGTTGAAGTCCACAAGTCTTAAACTTGCCAAGTTTGAAGACCCTTGGTATAAGCTAATGTTTCTGAATGTTAGCCATCTTAAGTCATGTGAACTTCATCTTTAATACTTTATTGTTTCTATAATGGGTTTTTATCCCTGTAAGACCTCTGGGGTCCCTGAGAGTTGAGCAGCCATATACATTTTCTTCAATAAATTCATTAATAAACTCTGAAAAACTCAGTAGAACTAAGGACAGCAGAAAGTTTCCAGTTTGAATTCAGAGAGAAGGGTGCTGACATGCAGGGGAGCCTAAATGCAATTGTCTGCTACAACAGCAGCATACCCTACAAACCAATAAAAGGCTGCTTCAATGAGTCATAAAAACACGCCATCTTCGCACTCCAAAGACTTTTTTCCAAAATGATTCTGTGGCATTACAGAGCCCTACCTGAAGACTAGCATGGATTAGCAGAGCCCAGCAAAAAAACCCAGAGTTGTGGCCTTTTTCTGGAAGAAAAACCATTTCAAGCCACTCTCCATTATTGGCAAAAAAAAATCTGTCCACACATGAGCTTGACTTGAAGGAGACTTCACCTTTTAAATGCAAATTAACTGGATGCAATCATTCTTTCTATGTGGTGTAATTTCTGTTTTCTGTCATATATTAAAAATCAGCAACAAGTTTGATGTCCCTGTCATATTATATGTTAAAATTCAACTTGATGAGGGAGGGGGTGGCGTATGCAGCTCTAGAGCTAAGGTTATGCTCCCTTGATGTATAGGATTGCAACATAAAGGTAGAAGTCCTAAAGTTCATTATGTAATTAGAAAGTAAGGCAAGTAAAGATTCAAAAAAAGAGCTAACTCTGCTCTGATTTATTTTATGTCTGATTGACTGGGGAAATGACTTTCAGTTGACATCTAAGCCAACAAGTTAGCTGAAATAAAATTTTGCTTAATACCTTTGCATCAATAATTTAGGCACAGTGCCATTGATTGAAAATGTCTGATCGATAAGAGTATTACTGGCTGTTTAACTGTAACTTTGCCAGATTTCTCTACTCCCACACCCCTCCTCTATTTTTTTGGCTAATTCTGCTGATGACCTTTTACCACTACATTCCAAGTTTAGCATCTTTTTTCCTGCTTTGAAATTCAATTTCCACATTTTGCCAATTCATTAATGAATTAATGCACCCTATTAATTGATTTCTACCAGGTGCGTTAGGAGTGTCAGATATATACATGAGTATACACTGACTTGACAGGGAGGTGATGTATAAAATCTGGGTCATAATCTCATAACGATATTCATGCAATTCAACCTGATTCAGCTAAAAGCGCTCAAATGTCATTTAGCAAAGTCATTTCTTTGTCAGGGGCCTTCCACAACTCTGTGTGTTGGCCTCTCACAACTCTCAACCAGCAGGGGTGGCTGGGAATTAAGGCAAGTTGGGGAAAACTAATTTGGGTTAATGTTTTATTACAACAGAAGCAACTCATACTCACACCAATTTATGTTATAGACCCAGATTGCATACCTGTATATAAAGATACAGTAAATCTGAGTTGATAGATACATTACAATAGGCCTTGGTTTAACCATTTTAATAATGTACAATACAACACAACCAGAAAATAGCAAGCTATAAATCATAATTTGCAGTTTGCTATAGTTGAATTCAGACATGTTTAGGCAAACTCAAAAAAATGATACTACTGTATGATGTTGAAAAGGGTCTGGATGCAAAATTTGATCTACCTTAACCCAGCCTAAACCTGTTTCTCTTTAAATGCAGTTCCTATTTCTTCAGCCCATTAACTACGGGAGTTTGGACTGATGGTGGCTGCAGTCCAAAAGGGCCAGAGGGATTCCAGGCTGGGGAAAAGTAGACCAATATAATCAGTTTTATCTTTAATTTATCTTAAGGGAAATTTTCATACAAAACTTTTGTTCTTGCTGTTTTTGTTTTACAAAGTAATAATCTATATGAATGTGTGACTTCTCTGTCTTTCCCAGCATCCATTCTTTTTTCCATTTTTCTGTGGCCTCCCTGGCTTCCACATTTTAATTAAATTTCACAGAAAGTCCTGAGGAGGCAACATTTCCCAGGAGGGAGTTTTCAGGAGCAATGAACGTTTCATTGCTAAAGGCAAGTCTTGTCCTTGAGAAATGGTTGGAGAAATTTTTCCTTCCCAAAAACACACACGCACAGAAATTGTATGCCCAATTCCTTTGCCCACAGATTTGGTGGTCATTTTTGAAAGGCCATTTGTACCCAGTTCCAGTTCAAAGTTTCTTGTGGATTTACTGGTGGCATCTGATGCAAGACCTGGTCCAGCAGAATTCTTTGTTCCTTGTTTCATATGGAATAGAATCATATAATTAATTACTCAGTTAGAAACCTCCCACACAGTGGTGGTATTCAATTTTTTTTTGTTACCAGTTCTGTGGGCGTGGCATGGTGGGTGTGGCATGGCGTGGCTTGGTGTGTGTGTTGTGGCAGGTGTGTTGTGACTTGGTGGGCGTGACTTGGTGAGCGTGGCAGGGGAAGGATACTGTAAAATCTCCATTTCCACCCCCCCCCACTAACCTGCTTTCCAGCTCCATTCTCCTGTGCAGGGCAACAAAAGACAACCCAGCTGATCAGCTGATCATCTGGGACTCCAGAGGCAGCAAATAGATGGGTTGGGGCCAACCAGAGGTGGTATTTACCAGTTCTCCGAACTACTGAAATTTCCTCTACTGATTCTCCAGAACCTGTCAGAACTGGTGAATACCATCTCTGCTCCCACAGTTATACTATTGTGAGGGGCCAGTAGAGCTGTGCAGACTTGAAGGATCATTCAGAAGAATTGTTTTCAATCTTCTGCAAGTGTGAGGACAGCACCTTTCTGCCACTAATTCAAAGGGCCACAGTCTCTTTTCAGGCTTCTGTATACATCTTGGAAAACAAAGACACAGCCGTTTTAATGAACATCAGGCAGGTATTGAGCTTGTATGAAGTCTGAAGCATTTTTTTGCTGTCCAAGTAACCAGCAGCCAATTCACATGTATTAGACACTTGTATATAGATTATAGGCTATCTTTGTCAGCTCTGATGCACAGGGATCTATTTCGCACGTTATTTCTCATCTTGCTTTTTGAAATCTGGAATATTTTAAATATCTGTAAAGTATTTTTTTAAATTTAGTAAAGATATACAAACATTAAATGTTTCATATTATTTTAACTTAATTATCTGAAAAAAATGTGTAAGCATCTGGTATTAGTTATAGTTTTAGTAACAAGAAAAACATTACATTTTAGCTAGACAGCTTCTTCTCCACATCATTTGTGCAATTTCTAGTTCTAGTCTGATGTAAATATCTGCAGGACTAAAAGTATTCCACATTTTCTGTGAAACTGTATGAAATTACATAAATCATGGCTAGGAACCAGTCTGATTAGCCTTGGACATTTATGGGGCGGTGAAGAAATGCAGACATCATTGCAACAGACTTTAATAAATAAATTTATTACAAGATAATTGGGCATTTAATAGTAACATTAAAAAACCCCTCATCCATATTTCACAACCCCATGTCACTCTATGTCTGACCAGAATTTCTGAAGCTCTCAGGAGCATCTACATAAAAAGACCGAATAGAAATCATAAACTGTAAAATTAATGAAACTATTAGATACCGATCTAGAAAGTGTGAAAGCAACACAAAATTGAGGACCTTAGGGGAAATTGCAGATAATACATGATCAGTAAAAAATTTGCTATACATTTCTGGTGGCTGGTTTTTGTTTTTTGTTTTAAATAAAGTCTAATTATGTAAAATAGGTATTCACGTACTGGTGTTATATTAAATAATCAGAAGTACTAATTTAAATCTAAAATAAGGTTCCCTTGCTAATTGACATAGCTGGACATCATCTGTGTCAATCATGGAGCTTTGGGATGCTTCATGAATGGAAAAGCTGTCAGGTGTGCTGCAAATCCCTTACACATCTTTATCAGGCCTTTATTGATTTACTGGGCCTTCCTTCTAAATCATTGGCTGCATTTGTTACAGTGAAATTTGATGGAATTTGGCAACTGCCAACATTTGGGGGGTGGATCATATGAATCCCAGACAAATTTTAGGAATTCAAGGGGCAATAAGTGAATTTGCTAGTCACAGAAATAGGATTGTCAACTTCTACTTGTATGAAAAGCAGGGGGATAAAAATATGTTTGCAAAATTCATTGGGAATGTTGACCCTGGCCACCGGCCCAATTCTGGACCTTCTGAGTGTTTATTACAGGAAAAATTCCATATTGAAATTCAGAACTAAGCCAGTTAAATCTCAGCTCATCCAGGAGCCCCTGCTAGATTTTCATTATTCATTATTTGTGAGTTTGAGTTGACAAGCTCAAGCACCAGATGTGCACATTTCATAAAATGAATATGACACCATTAAAACCTATATAACCAGACTGGTGGGTTCGAAGTGGCACCTGAGGATAGGAATGATAAAAGAATGCATGTGGTTATAATGGGCTTATCCCTATCATTAAGTGGTGTACCTGATGATTCTTGACTCTGGACGAATGTATCTTTTGTTTTATGTATACTGAGAGCATTTGCACCAAGACAAATTCCTTGTGTGTCCAATCACACTTGGCCAATAAAGAATTCTATTCTATTCTATTCTATTCTATTCTATTCTATTCTATTCTATTCTATTCTATTCTATTCTATTAACAGAATAACAGAGTTGGAAGGGACCTTGGAGGTCTTCTAGTTCAGTGGTTACCAACCACTGGTGGGCCGTGGGAAAATTTTGGTGGGCCACAGAGAAATCTCACCCCCAAAGCAATTAATCCAGGCTGCATAGAAACACAAGGCTACGCCGCCCACATGGCCCGTGGGAACTCTCCCCACCCATTTACTCCTTACTCGGCAAACTTGCCTGCTAAATTGCTATTTTTCCTTTTTCTGACCATCAGCTGTTTTGCTGTGCCTGAGATTTAGATTAACTAGGAAGCAGGAAATGATTGGATTTCTTGCTTTCTAGCTAGTCTTTAGATCTTTGGCTCTGCTTTTAAGCACAGCCGAATCTCCCTTAGGACTGAAGGTTCTATTGTTCATTGTGGACTCACGACAAGCAAATTTTATGTGACAGACTGAATTAGCTGATGGCAGATAGATAGATCACTGAATGATTCTGTGAGCAACTCAATCTGCCTGCCTGCTTTGCCTGATTTTGGGTAAAAGTTGCTCTTTTTTAATAAAAAAAATCAATATTTATATAAATATTTATAATATTTACATACAAGCCATGCCCAGCCAGTCACATGACCACCAAGCCACACCCACAAATTAGGCCATACCCACAGAACTGGTTAGTGGTCCCTTGGATTTAAAATTATGAGTTTGGTGGTCCCTGAGGTCCAAAAGGTTGGCGACCCCTGCTCTAGTCCAATCCCTGTCTCAAGCAAGAAACCCTATACCATTTTAGACAAATGGTTCTCCATTATTCTACAACTTTAGGAGGGGAAGGGGGATATTATAGGCTATATGGAGACATGCCAAACACAGTGGTGGTTGTGATCATGGCCGGGCTTGTATTAAAAAAAAACTGTAAGATTTTATTTATATTGAATTAAAATAAACAGAATCCACCTGGTTATTTTCTATTCATGTATTTTCTGATTTCTTTCTCCAGTCCAATTAAAAAGGACAAACTAATAACCACTTTTGGAGATTATATTCAGGGCCCTAAAGGGGAAGCATAATAATTACAGTCTCAATCAATCAACCTATTATTTATTGATGAAAAAAATTCTATCTCGACCTACTTCAAAGTAAAGGGGTTTACCAATAACAAAAATAAACACATAGACACAAACCTGGTTATGAATTACAGAGACACCACAAGTCTATGCTAAGAGCCCATTGGAACATTACAGTCTTCATGGCTTTTTGTGAAAGATGAGTTAGGTGTGTGTGTTTGGGTATGAGGGGTATATGCATCAAAGTCACATGAGTTTCATCACTGGGAAGGGAACTTACATATGTGGGAACTTTCAGTAGCCCTTCCCAGAATGAACACAGCAGGCAGACTAATAGTGGGCAGAAGAATGACCAATGCAGAACTTCAAAGGTTAAACCAGTATCATGAATTCACCCAGAAGCTTATGACAATCAATGCAATAATGGCAAAAAAATGTATCATTTACTTGCTTCTTTATTAGGGTGATGTCCTGTCTTTCCTCCCAGGCCTCAAGGCATTATAATACTTCCTCCTCCAAATTTTCCCACAACACACTGCTTATAATAGAGATAGGTGATAGATAGATAGATAGATAGATAGATGATAGATAGATAGATAGATAGATACCATAGATAGATAGATAGATAGATAGATAGATAGATAGATAGATAGATAGATAGATACCATAGATAGATAGATACCATAGATAGATTGATAGATAGAGATAGATAGTGGTAGATAGATTGATATAGATACCATAGATAGATAGATGATAGATAGATAGATAGATAGATAGATAGATAGATAGATAGATAGATAGATACGATTGATAGAGATTAGATGGATGGATAGATGATAGATAGATGATAGATAGATTCGATGGATGGATGGATGGATGGATAGATAGATAGATAGATAGATAGATAGATAGATAGATAGATATAAAGAGAGAGAGGTAAATCTTACAACTATATCTAAATGATAAAATAAAATAAGTACAACAAACCTCTTGTGGGGTTGAGAGGGACTGACTAGCCCAAAGTCACCCCAAATATCAATTGGTTGGGCTTATTCCAGAAGGACTGCCATTGCCCAACTAATGTATGCACTTTACTGCAACCCATTCATTTGGTCACTATCGTGGACAAAACAATACTTTAAAATAACATTATAGTTTATTTAGTGAGCAAAGAACTTGTCTCTTAAAGATATTTTAATAGAAGACTCAATGCAAGAATGATATCCCTACTGTACCATACCCCGAATTCAATTTCTGTACTTGTAACATTTTAAAGACCCAATAGTTAATTTAAGTAACTGATTTGCATATGTGTATCCATTCACTTTAGCTGCAGAGATAAGCATGAACAGAAGTGGATGGGTTAAATATTCCTTCATTAAAAGAAATGGAGAAACAATGCCATGCAGGAACATGAAGCTATAGAAAGGTTCTAGGCTAAAGACTGCAGGAGACGTTCTATACATTTTATTTGCATTTAAATAGTAGATTGCTATGGATTCCTCTGCAGGTTTTAAATGGGCATGTTTTCATGCTGCTGTCTGAATATGAAACACATTGCCTTTAATTGTTATGTTGCTTGATTTTGTCTGTAAGACACTGGGGGTGATCTGTCTTTAATTTGGATGATGCACTGTCAGCTGAATATCAGTAGGACTTCTACTTCATAATATGTACATCTGTCCTTCAGTAGTGCAGCTTGTTCAATTTTGTGTTTAGGGTTCATTCATTGTTTACGGTGGCCAGCATTTGACGAGAATTTGGTCCTTTAACTAGAGAATTCTAATTTTCAGAAAAGGATATACAGTGCAGAAAAATCTAGAATATAACTGAATTCAGTGCAAAGTACTGCTGGCTACACCCTGTAATAATGCCAGTGACATGTTGTCTATTGTGCCAAGTTGGCATAATTGAGACCTCTAATTACCTATGGCCTATCTCGAGTTAGGAATCAGCTTTGAATATGGTTTCATCGGCCACACATTTGTGCTCAAAATACATATTGTGTGTAGAGAGCCAGAAAATCATGTTGTCAAATTTGAAATCTACCAATTGTCTCCAGAAAGACTCCTTACATTTGTTGCATTTTCCACAAATCATTTACCAAACACTTTATCATAACTAGATCTCTACAACTCCACCTTAACATCAGTCTTATTTCTTCCAATATTGGACCTTCTACCTGAGTGTCCATTACCTGTTATAAGAGGGCAAGTTGTGGCTTTTTACCAAGGCTGAGATCCCAGGAAATTCAGTCCCTTTCTACAAACCATTCATTCTTTGTTTCATAGACAGCAGAAGAAAAGGAGAAACAGAATGAGCAATATTCTGAAGCATAAAGGATTTGAAGTTTGGAAGACAGAAATTTCAATATCCCTATGTAATTTGCTGACTCCAGAACTATTGCTGGAAACGGTATGAGGAAAAAGTATAATACAAAGCGCCATAATTATCAGAAATAGTGTGAACTTGCTGAAAGCAGCTACATTTCCAAAATACTATATATGTGAGTGGATGTCTAGTCTTTCTCACACACACACTTCTGCACCTATATGTACACATGCACACACAAACACAAACACATTCACTGTTCTCTCTGACAAAAAAAACCCATTAGGAAATAGTCATGACAATAACTAAAATAAAATGAAGAATACTATTAAATCTTCCAATTTCAGGATGGGACAAGATCACTAAGCAACCTTCCTATTTTGCCTCTTATGTCTCCTGAGAAATTGATTTGAGAGAGATGGTTCATGATTTTTGCAACAACAGAAGCCTGAATGTAATGACTGAGATTATTTATGAAATGTCGTTTTTAGACTTGTGTTACAAACAAAAATGAAAACATAAAAATGATGGTGACATTCAATTGTGTATTTGGTGGACGGAGTAATGGCTACTATTGGCATCAGGTATCAATTCTCTCTTTTCCCCAGTCTCTCAAAATCTGCTCTGGAGGTCTGGGAAGACTTACAGAGCTGAATTTGGAGTACTCAAGGTTCCTGGAGCAAAAGGAGAGAAATTTATCTCATGTAAGCAACATCATCTACAATAAACGTCTCTCCCAAAGTAAGTTCCAAAGAATTCTAGATTCAGACATCTCAATTAGCCATAATAAACTCTTACTTTTCACGTGAATGTAGACATTCTAAGACAAAACATGTAAACCATGTATTATTGCTTATCATGTGGGAATCTGGTAAATCACACATTATTCAACCAAACATCTTTATATGAGTGTTATATCAACTTATATGTCAACTCAGCAAGTTTCAAGAATACTTACTTAGTATACATAAGAAGAATCAAAAGAGAAAGGAAACCAAAGGCTTAACAGTTTGCCCCAGGGTTACGATTTCATAAATTTAAAAAATGTGGTTTCAGGATTAAAATGCTATTGTTTTAAGATCTGTAACGTAACATGGATGAGTTGGATCAGGGATGTATATAGAAGGAGGGCTAGGCTCGGTTTTTATCCACAAATGCATCCCTTTACTATACTGTATCAAGTAGGGCTTGATTCCTGGTGACATCATGGAGAAAGTCCAACAACATAAATGTGTTTTGGGAAGTCAAATAATCAAGGCAGAATTTGGAGGCAAGTAGATAAGATATTGAACCAGCCACCATTATATACCACTTTACTTTATTTTTTGTTTTCCTCCATATGTCACATATTTTATCCATTATATCTTACTTCTTGGATGAGACATTTTAACAACTTTGCTTAACTAGTGATTTTAAGGACTTCCTCAGGCAGTCAAACCCTGGCAGAGTATGACATCAGAGGGACAAACTTTTGGTCTTAATTAAATGGCCAAGCATTCTCTTAGTTTCTACAAATGATTTGATTCCTCCTCAGTTGTAAGCTGTCTCTTCCTGCAAGGTTCAGCAACCAGGGAGTCTTTTGGAGTGACAGAGCTACAACATCTGACGCTTTACAACTGCTGGATCTTACCTTGTAGGAACTGGTAGCAGCAACACAAGAATGAACAAATGGGGCAATTTATCCCTAGCTATTTTAGCATCCTTGGATGGGAAGGAGAGTAAAGGACAGAAAGTGGTCATGACATGAAAGCATCAGGGCAAGAAAGTTTGCCTATTGCTGCTTTATTCTTTTTTTTTTTTTTTGCATATTCTGTCTCTTTTTCCTTTCTTCATTTTCAGTGACTTAATTCTGAATTCCAAGATTCTCCCTGGAAAAATATTTCAGTCCTAGCATAGAACCAGTTCGGTATAATAACTAAGGCATGAGCTAAACCCGGGAGACTGTGAATTCCAGTCCTGCCTTGGGCCCAAAGCCAGCTGGTGACCTTGAGCTAGTCAGTTTCTCTGAGCCCTAGGAAGGAGGCAATGGCAAACTTCTTTTGAAATCTTGCCAAGAAAACTACGTGGACAGTTTGACTCGAAGGAACTCTTCTCCCCAGCCTCAATATTCAAGTTAGACTACGACCAAGCAAACCAAATCTTGTGACAAAGGGTAGAGGACATCGAAAGGTAAATGGACTTCAGGAAAGCTCTGCTGTTTCTGGCTCTGGATGCCATTAGATATGTTGTTACTCTTGTCAGCTATCTTAGCCAGTTGGAGCCAGCAAACCACCGGAAAGCATTTTTGCTCACATGGTGCCATGCGCTTCCATCGGCCGTCCTGTACGGCAAGTATAAAAAGATACCATTGACTGAAAGACTCTGTTTCTGTGGCTCAGACTGTTGGTCATATAGTTCTTTGATGTTCCTTTTACAGAGAGATTCACAAAAACATATTATTCCAATAATTGCTAGGTATCCTGGCCATTCCGACACTGCTTATCTCTAGTGGCTGCATAAAGATGAACATCCATAACTACAGTGCAGGTGGCTAGATTCTGCGTAGCAGCACTGCAGTGGTGGGATTCAAATTTTTTTACTACCAGTTCTGTAGGCGTGGTTTGGTGGGCATGGCAGGGGAAGGATACTGCAAAATCTCCATTCCCTCCCCATCCCACTAACCTGCTTTCCAGCTCTGCTCTCCTGTGCAGGGCAACAAAAGAAGACCCAGCCAATCAACTGGGGCTTGGGAGACAGAGAATAGATGCGGGTGGGGCCTGTCAGAGGTGGTATTTGCTGGTTCTACGAACTACTCAAAATTTCCACTACTGGTTCTCCAGAACTGGTCAGAACCTGCTGAATACCACCTATGCAGCACTGGGGATTCGTTGGAAACATGTGTCTAATCCACCATAGCTATTTTATACAACAAAAGTGGCAAACCCATTGTACTGCTTATTCCTTTCCCTTTTAGTATTAAACTGACAACGGTCCACACAGTTTATGGATTGCAATTTTAGTATATGTATCATTGACAGAGTGGATTTTATGATAGATTTTAGCTGTTATTTATTATTTTATACCAGAATTTTTAATTGTATATTTACTGAGTGTTTTTATTTGTTCTGATCTCTAGTCTATGACTGTAATAAATTGAATTGAGAAAAAGTTAGCATTTTATCAGAGCTTCAGAACTGTTTGCTATAGCAGGATAGCTACTAAATGCTTATAAGCTTAAGTATATACACATTCATTTATTTCTCCATTCCCAGATGTGACTTATGCCTTTTCAATATTAATTTTTAAAATCTGAAATAATTGGGAAGGGATGTCAGCACAGAAGCAACACTGGGTTTTAAAAAGGTAAGAGCAAGGAATATGCTTACTAGAGTTTGATGAGATGGTTATAGGAAAAGAGGAGATAAAAACAGATTTTAGGTTTTTTTATTATTTCCTGCAGCTTTAATATGGTGTAATCATGTTGGGAAAATTGCACTCTGCATTTTAGCTTTGCTTTTTCTCTGGCTTTATATACTGTAATTTGGGCTGATACTGGGATTGCTGCTAGCCACAGAAAACAGTTGCAATAAAGATGGTATCCCATACAATCTTGGCATTATAAACCACTACATGAAAAATAGCCAAGTCAAGTATCATGTATATATTCCTTTATAGAACAAAAAAAAAACCCTCCAAAAATACAGAAAGCAAACAATCCCCAAGTTTCCAGAGTTGTTTTCTTTTCCATTTGTGTTTTATGATAAATGAAAGTGATTGGACCTGCTCTAACACACAGTTACACTAGACTACAATAACATTAAATGTAAGCATTAATAAATCTTCTGTCTTGTGATTCCTGTTACTCTTTTCTTCTGCTGTAAATGATATGGTTGTTTCGTCTGTATGCAACAACATGAGCTAAGCTGCACGGATTATATCAGCCCTTCCTATTGCCTATGGCAATCTTTTTGCTATCCCATTCAAAATTCAATTTAGTAAATACATTTCTTCCTTGAACACTATCATCAGCGATGGCATCACCGCTCCCCCCGCAAGCTTACAAAAGGCAGAGAAAAGAGATTTGGCCGAACCTTGGAAATGGGAGGTGTTGTTTTACACACCCAATAGGGAGTCTGTTGGAGGGGTCTCTACTGTGTAATGAGTTGTGGGGACGCCAGTGTGTCACTGCCTCCATCTGTCCTGATCTGGGTGGGCATATTTTGAATTATAGGATTATAGTAGGCAAAGTTCTGACTTTTTCTCACTTAGAGGACTTATTCTCCTATGATTAAATGAAAAAAATTGGTGTGTCTCCACCATGCCTCCATGTTGCTATAAGCAAGAATTATACAAATATAGCTGTTTATGAAAAAGAAAACAAAATTAGGCCCACTTTGCTGTACGTTGTTGTTTATACAGATAATCCTCACTTAGCAACCACACTGTTACATGGTCACTAAGCAAAAAAAAAAATCACATGACTTCAATGGACTTACTACATGCCTTCCCATTCGGTCGTTAAACAAAATTTCCCGTGATTGTGACTTGTGATGTTGCTCCCACATTAATCCTGCTTGCCACAAACCAGTTGGGAAGCACACAAATGGTGATCACGTGACTGCAGGATTCTGCAGCCGTCATAACTGTGAAGATTGGTCACAAAATGGGATTTTGTTTTACACCGTTGTAATATCATTGTGCAAGGATTATATCAACTTACATGTTAACTCGGCAAGAATTCTTACTTAGTATACTGTGGTAATTTCAGTCAGCAATTTGAGCAGTTGGTAAGCGAGGACTACCTGTAAAAGCGTCTGAAGGTAAAGGCAATTTTCTAAACTAGCCACTTTCCCCCTAGTTCTCATTGCTGGAGGTTCTAGATCGGGGGGACATAAGTCTTCAGTAATGCGAACATGCTTTAAAAATGCCTGAATTTAAAATGCAGCCACCAACAACCTGGATTGTCGGCCTTCTCCACCCAGCAATTCTGGGATTCAATTTTTTTTTTACTACTGGTTCTATAGGCATGGCTTGGTGGGCTTGGTATGGCTTGGTGGGTGTGGCATGGCTTGGTGGCCGTGGTTTGGTGGACGTGGCAGGGGAAGGATGCTGTAAAATCCACATTTCTACCCCATTCCACAGGAAGGATACAGTAAAATCCCCATTCCCTCCCCACCCCACTAACCTGCTTTCCAGCTCCGTTCTCCTGGGCAGGGCAACAAAAGAAGACCCAGCCAATCAGCTGGGACTCAATGGGAGGCAGAGAATAGATGGGGGTGGGGCCAGTCAGAGGTGGGATTTGCCAGTTCTCTGAACTACTAAAACTTTCCGCTATCAGTTGTCCAGAACCTGTCAGAACTGGCTGAATACCACCTCTGACTGCCATGTGTCAAAAATGATGTAGGGTCTCCTGTTTGTGTGTGTGTGGGGGGGTTGGACTAGATGACCTACAAGATCCCTTCCAACTCTGTTAATCTGTTAAACCTTAGACAGGGGACTGACTTGTTTGCACTCCCATCTACAGTATAGCTCAGCAATTAGTTTTGGATGCCAGGGATAGAAGGTATCCCTTTATACTTATCATTTCTCCACAACCACTTGTGGGCAAAAGTGTTTTATTCTCTTTTACCTCAAATGATGGGAAAAAATGAAAAGCAGGTATTCCATTGTAGTTTTTTTTTTTTTTCAGGGAAAAAATAGTTAGCACAGAGAAAGAAAAAATTTAAAAGATTCTGCTGGGTTTCCAATCAGCAACTTTCTGTATGACTGAAAAGTATTATATCGGCTGTCCTATTATAGAGCTAGTGATGAAGGCAGCTCTACAGAGGTGGGATTCAGCAGGTTCTGACTGTTCTGGAGAACCGGTAGCGGAAATTTTGAGTAGTTTGGAGAACTGGCAAATACCATCTCTGATTTTACAGTATCCTTCCCCTGCCACGCCCACCAAGCCACAACCACAGAACCGATAATAAATTTTTTTGAATCCCACCACTGCAGCTCAGGAAAATGTTAGAGGCTTGTTGTACCTGCATGTATGTCTACTTTGATGCTTTCACTTTGTATATATACATTTTTAGGTGTACTTGTGGGTGCATATGACTCATACAATATAAATAAAGATACATGCACATCTATCTATATATCCATCTCTATATATTTTCCTACTACAGGAAGAAAAGCATTTTGCAATTGTTTTGCAGGAGTAGAAAATCTAGAAGAACAGTGGCAGGTTAATTATGGAGTAGGAAGTCTGCGCGTATTCAACCTGACAAATCAACTCCTGAAACAACCCAATCTGGACAATATTTTCTTTAGCTGGTTCACAACCTAACCAGCAGCAGTTAAATACTCCCTTCTGTTTAAGGGAGTAATGCAGATATGCCCATTGCAACTGAAAACACTAGCTTCATTCTAGTTTGAAATCAGTTCGGAGTCAGGGAAAAAAATCTGACTTAGTTCTCAAAATAGTCAACTGATTAGACGGGGCAAGAACCACATTAAACAAAGCAAAAGGCCTCAGGTGAAGGCACTGCAGTTAATTTCAAAGAAATCTTTGGTTGTATCACATTTTTCATAGGATTAAGTCAATAGTTCACCAGCATTTTCAGACTATACTACACAGATACACAGAATTCTATCCCTATCCCAGGTGTGGGATTCTACCAGTTCGCACCTATTCGCTAGAACTGGTTGTTAACATTCTAAGCAGTTCAGAGAACTGGTTGTTAGAAGAAATTACTGTCCTAATCCTGTAAGGAAGGCAGGAAGGAAACATTCTGGTGTTGCTTACAGAAACTGCCTCTCCATTAACCCTTATTACATTCTTGGTAAGACTTGACTTCCTATCTCAGGAACTTCTCTGGAGTTTTTCCCCCCCCTCCTTTGCTGGTACTTTGCTTGTGTGGAGTGACCATTCAAAGTTACAATGGCACTGAAAAAAGTGACTTGTGATCATTTTTCATACTTACGACTGTTGCAGCATCCCCACAGTCATGAGTGGCCAGGCGAGGAGATGCATGCCTCGATGTGAGTGACATTGAGTTGGCCATGCCCAACCAATAACCAGACACGTCCACCAGTCACATGACCACCAAGACACGCCCACCACCTAAGCCACGCCCACAGAACTGGTTATTAAAAATTTTGAATCCCACCCCTGCCCTATACATTTTGTGTAGTGTGTATGTGTGTGGGGGGGGTGTGTTAACTCTTTTCTTTCCTTCTCAATAAGCAACAGAAGAAAAGATGTATTAGAAAGTTTTGATTTAAAAAAGTGCTTTTTAAAAAAAAAGTTTAGTACTTTAAAGGAGAAAAGGTGAAAAAATTAGGGTTCCCCCCCCTTTTTTTCCCCAGTAAGGTCAAAGAATTTGAAAGAATGCAATTAATTTTGTAAATAAAAATGGTGACACTTCACAAAGATTATCTGATGCAAATAGAAATATACATTATTTCCATAACAAAGAAGATAAAGCAGGAATGGTTAAATTGATTGTATTATTCAAAGAGGAAAATAGGTTTTTATTTGGATATCACTTCTGGATTTTGTGCTTGTAAAGAAAAGAAAACCTTGAACCTTTGACTTTGGTTTTGTTGATCAGAAGGATTTTGCTGTTCTAGGAATGGCTAGTTATATATTAATGTGTAAAAGCAAAAAAAAATGAGGTTGGAGTGTGTCTATCTAATACTGTGCTGAGAAGAGTTGGAAGTCAATGCCCTCTTTTCTTTCTTTTTCTCTTTCCCCTTGTATCTCACGTCCACTTTCCCCCGCTCCCCTCCCTTCCCTTAATTTCCTATTTTTCTTCTCTTCTTTGTATGTTATATAATAAAACCTTAATAAATGAAACAAAAATAAGCAACAGCAAAAATAAGATTGTTAATCCCCCCCGCAAATACGTTACTGCCATCACAAAGCAAATAGATACAGCACTATTCCCACCCAAAGAGCTGTTGAACAGAGCCAGGAGTGTGATCAATTGCTGGTATTCAGCCACCATAACAATAAGTATGGAATAGGTTGCACATTGGCTGTTCACCCAAGATAATGATCCAGAGCTAGTAGAGTAAACAAACTCTGCATTCGTCCACAGAATGTCATAGACATGGTACAATATAAAGGAAGTGATCAAGCATATAGATATACAAATGCTAGCAGTACCACCCAGCCTGGGTATGGCATGAAATGAGACTGATTAAGTAGTCTGTGATAAATAACATTCTCCTGCTAGCCAGGAGAATATTAATATTTCCAAAGTCATCTTATTCTCTACCCCACAAGAGTTCTGCAAAATCCCAATTGAGTATTTTAACAGAGTGGCAATTTCCTTTTTATTTTGTTGCTTGCCTCACCATAAGATTTAGAGCAGGGGTGTCAAACTCAATTTCATTTGAGGGCCGCAACAGGATTGTGTTTTACCTCGGGGGGGGGTGTCGAGATGGGCATGGCCAAGTTGGGCATGGTCAGCTCAACATCACTTGTGTTAGGGGCATCTGTGGTGGCCCGAGCGCTCTGCCAGTGAAAATGGGCTCCCGAGCTCCGTTTTCAGCTGCGACGGCCTCCTGCAACCCTCTGCCAGTGAAAACAGATCTTGGGTGGGCTGCAGGCTGGACCTTTGCTGTTTTCAGGTCAGCCCTGTGGGCCAGAACTAAACACCTTATGGGCTGGATCCGGCTGACAGGCCTTGAGTTTGACACCCCTGATTTAGAGTGTTTCTGATGGGCATCTAGTCTGCTTCTTTTGCCAAAGATATCTTAGAAGGAAAGTTGGAGAGAGTAATGGGGCTTCCATCAGTATCTCTGGTGCATAATGCCTGAGAGACATCAATCCATTTAGATGAAAAGTAGAGCAAGTGAGAACAGATCTTCAGATGATTAACAGTATATATATCAGCTTTTTTGTGCAACTGTGTCTTCTATTTCCATTCTTATTCAGAATCATTCACTTTTCAGGAACCATTTGGATCTTAACATTCGCAAAATCGGGAATTAACTATGGTTTATGCCCCCCCCCCCACACACACACATTTGGTCTATAAGCAATCCCTGACTTAGAACCATAATTGTGCCTGGAATTACAGTCCTAAATCGTTGCAGTTGTTAAACAAGCACTGTGTGTCTGGACCAATTTTACCTCATAACTTTGAATGGTTGCTAGTCTTCAGTCAAGATTTATTTATTTGATTATTTTATTCATTTGTCTGACTAGAATTCACAGTTTCCTGATTTCTGTGCCAGTCCCTTTAACTGCCACAGGATCAGGATCATTGTTGATGCAAATGTATTCTTTGTTATAAAATGGAGAGCCTTCCCACTATCTTTTTGTGACATTTGCTCTGAAGAACTCCCCCCCCCCCAAATGTCCTAATAAATTAATTTCTCTAATATTTTCAAAATGAAGAGGTAGAATTGACAATGTTTATGCAGAGTCTTGCCAAGCTTTTGCTGGCTTATATTAAAAAATGATACCAGGCAGATATAATTCTACTTAAGTTCCTACTGTCTGACATAAATCCTTACAACAACCAGATTTTTGATGGTATCAAAATAGGACACAACCACTCAATAGCTGGATTTTTTTTCTATATATTGTTAACAGATAACCAGTGTCAAATTTAACAGTTTAAACCTTATTTTTCCCTGTGTCATTTACTGTAATAAATTCTGTCATTTGTTTTGATTTATAATGGATCTTGGGCTACAATAAACATAAATATCACTACTATTGCTATTGCTGCTGTTGCTATTACAATTTCATTTATTTTTAATGGGAAAGGTGGAATCTTAGCTTTTCAAATCATTTATAATTGCCTAATTTTATCCCAAGATAAAAATCTTGGCAGGATGTTTCTTATGTGTTGAGGAAATATTTAGAAAAAGAACTTTGTCAAATGGCATAGAGAAATAGGAAAAGTAGCATCAGATAGTACTGAAGAAGGTGGAAATCATCCCATTGCTATACATGGTGAATCCTACGAGTGTTTTTCAGCAAGGGAGTAAAGCATACTCAGTGGACTATCCCTCCATTCATTTTCTATCCAAGACAAAGTAATTCTAATACTTTAGCCTGCAAGTACCTTCTTATCTGGGAGTTTGATTCATTTAGATCAACACCTAGCCAAAACATAGTCTTTAAATTGAACTGGGCTGCTTGAGGCTACACATCCACACATTTTTCTTTGTAACATATGTGGGCAGAGGATCTTGTTAAAATAAAGAGTGCAATAATGTTTGGGTGTATTTTACATCAATGATTTGCAGGTAATAATAATAATAATAATTATAATAATAATAATAATAATAATAATAATAGTAGTAGTAGTAGTAGTAGTAGTAGTAGTAGTAGTATACTGGTAGTAGCAATAATAGTAGAAATATGGTGATTGATAGTAGTAATAATGATGGCCAGAATCCCAAATGTTTAAATGTCACACCATTTCAGATGAGACTTCAATCATTTGGTTTTTTTAAAATTATTTACTATTATCATTGCTCTGTGTTGCCAAAGGTTTATATAGTGATATATATGTGTGTGTGTGTGCTCTTCATTTATATTTTTTGTTCCTTTTTTTAAACCCTGATATTAAGCCTACTCTCCAGATGTGTTATAAATGTTAACTGCAAAAGAAATGGAAAATATAATGGAAAAAATATGCTAACTCTGTTTGTACATACAGAATGTATAATTATAATCACTGGATGCCCCCCATGGTACAATTTGGCCTTTTCTACACAGGGACCAGCATGCTAAACTCCTCTGCATTTTAAACACGGTTCTTTCTAGTTGCAAGAAAAAAATCTCCCCTTCCCTCCCCTTCCCTTTCCTCCTCTCCCCTTCCCTCTTCTCCCATCCTATCTTCTTTCCCTTCCTTCCTTTTCTTTCTTCCTCTCTTGATCAGGAATATCAAAGACATTGACATATCGTTATTTGTACAATACATTTACTCAATGTCTGCAGTCCTGAGCTCTTTTTGTCCCAAGATTAGGGGCAGGTTTCATCCGTGCAACAATTCTGACCTAGATACCGTATTCTGATGTGATTCCTGCCAGCTCTGGAGTTGCTTCTCTGTAACTGATAGTTATGGAAGCCTCAACCTGTCTTTGTCACATAACCTATTTTTAAATTTAAAATTTGGATAGAAATTCAGCAACAAGTGATTGTAATGTTCTTCAGAAAGCTGGTCTGCCTATAAAGGCCCACCTCATTATGACTATATATTAGATAGTGATTTTATAATTATCTTGATGTGGGCTACAGAAACCTGGCTAGCAGTACAACTGGATAATCTGTGGATGTAATAAAATGTGTGTGTTTTATGGCATCAGGTGTGTGTGTGTGTAGGGGTGTGGGAAGAGAGGGGAGGCAACAAATGGCATTTCCTTCTCCTTCCCAACACGGAATAAAATTTCTAAAGCTGATATTAGCTGAATATCCTATCCCTAATGAAAAGAGGCTTTGCCTTGCCCAGAGGACAGAATCTATTCTGTATTTTGGTATGAAATCGTGAAGCAATCTTGGCTGTGGCATTTTTTGTTCAAATCCCTGAGAGCACACCTAACAAAAGAAATGGGGAAATGGTGCCGGAATTTCTATTTTCCAGATGATACACACAAATGCTGTTCCTTTATGATTGCAGAAAAGTGTTTTTAAATAATCCTTTTATTTTTTTTCTGACTATTTTAATGGCAGGACTTGGGCTAGATATGGTATGGATCGGAGGTGGTATTCAGTAGTTTCTGACCAGTTCTGGAGAACCGGTAGTAGAAATTTTGAGTAGTTCGGAATACCACTTCTGACTGGCCCCGCCCCCATCTATTCTCTGCCTCACAAGTCCCACTGATCGGCTGGGTCTTCTTTTGTTGCCCTACACAGGAGAACGGAGCTGGAAAGCAGGTTAGTGGGGTGGGGAGGCAATGGGGATTTTGCAGAAACCTTCCCCCAGAAGTGGGGAGGGGGTGTAGATTTTGCAGTATCCTTCTCCTGTCATGCCCACCAAGCCACACCATGCCCACCAAGCCATGCCCACAGAACTGGTAGTATTTTTTTTTAAATCTCACCACTGGTATGGATAGATATGTGAGATGCCTATTTCCTTGGTCACTTTTTAAAATATTAATAATACAATCTCCACTGTAATATCAAATGTTCAAGGACTAGGTTTCCCAGCTATGTATATACAAGTGTTACGTATGGATTTTTTTTTTTTTTGAAGTGGGGGAATGAAATATCTGGCTGACTTGGTTGCCTTCAATACTTACTGCTGCACTTGGTCTACAATTCCTGAACTGATATGGTCTAACACAGATTCTCAGAATAAATGCCTAATTGTTTTTAATATCTGTATTCCTCATCTGTGGACAATGTAATGGTTTGGTATGAAACTTCTGATTCTTTTCAAAGTTTTACCATTCCAGCTCTCATTCCAAATTATATTCTTGGATTCATAACATTTTGCAAGAGTACAAGCATGGATGCAATTTAATAGATATTTGGCATTGTATTAATCTTTCCAGTGTGAATATGTTTTCCTTTCATCTGAATGTAGAAATTGTTTTTCAACATGATTATTTCCTGATACTTCATTCTTTGATTTAAAATCAAAGCATATGATACAGATGCTATTACAGTTTCAAGCTAGCAATAAAGTGTGTTCCTTTATTTTATAACATTTGAATGCATTATTTAAATGACCCCTGAATGTATCTTTCCTGAATGATGGAGATTTTATTAAACAGATGGAACAGGAAATATCTCTTTCATATTAATAGGGATGTAGTTACATCACTGTCCTCGGAATGGTATACCACTAAAGCCCTTATTGGAGATCAAATTATTGCAATGACATCATGTAAAAATAGAAGCAGTAGTTGATTAAAATTAACTTTTTAGAAGCGATAATTATATGATCATTATTTCCTTATCCATCTCATCCATCTACTGTCCAAAATAGATTTTAGGCTTCTGTGAAATATAAATTGAACAAACACTTTGCTTCCAAATCAGAACTTTTATTAGAAACTTAACATTTGAATTATTATTATTTTTTATTTTGACATGAGAATTTGAGCAATATCATTACATTTAGAGGGGCATTCTTTATCACTATAATTCTAGCTCGTTCTTTCTTATTTTATATTACATTTTGTATTGTTGTGATTATTAGATACATTATTTTAATAATACTGATATATTTATACTTTTCTTCTGTTAATTATTTTCACATAATCACCTTTTAAAAACGGATGGTACTGATCATTCTTTGAAAACAAACGTATCTTTCAAGCTAGCAGGTTTGTGCCAATTAATGACTTAATAAGAATGAGAAAAAATACTCTAGATTCCTGCTTCATTTTTGTTACTAAACATGGATTAACAGAGCTATATAACAACATGGAAAGTGTAAAGTCGAGCAATTTCTTGTTCTAAATAAATACATCAACCAATCCCACTTGACCAATTCTACAATTATATGCTAGCGGGCAATATACAGGAAATTGTTACTTAGATATTGATGCAGATTTCCCTTGAAAGCTTCTAAAAGGACAGAATAAAGCAGAAAAAGAAAGCAAATACTACTTAAATAGCTAGTTGATGCTCTCATACAGAAGCCTTAAGAAATTCAGGGGAAATTCTATACATTGTTATGTACATCTATATCCCTCTAATACCGAGTGTTTCTGATTGTTTTAAGGACAATTTTGATGTTCCACATTGAATTATTAAGTAAAAATATTCAGTTATCAGATAGTTAATTAAGTGGAACTGACTATATTCATTAAAATATTTGTTCCAAACAAATGTATTTAACATTCAGATATTATGCAGAATAGGTGACAATTGCATATCTCCATGGAGATCAATAATGGTATTCAGATCATTGTGTAAAGAATCTGCAAGTTTAATGCAGAGAGAATGTCATTATTATTTCTCTCTTAATGATGGTCATTATGCGCAAACACTGATTGAATTCCATTTGTTACCTGCGTTTGAGCTGAGAGGAATAATTACAATTTAAGTGTCTCCATTAAAATTCATAAAAGAATATGAATGCAAAAATTATACTTGAATCTGACAAAATATACTTTGAGGATATAAATTGTGTTTTCTGATAGGCCTCTTAAAAGTATTAAAAATAGCTTCATTTTAATAGGACGCATATAAAGATCATGCATTATCACCTTTATGTTAATTCCCATAATACATGACTAATACTAAAAAGTAAAGAAATTCAACTTTCAAAAGTAGAAATTAACTAAATGATAGGCCGCTGCAATAGAGAAAATGAGATCTAGTTTACCATGCTCAAGACAATAAGGATCTAGCTAGTCTTCTAGCTAACTAACCATAGCCTTGGTGGTGTGAATCTATACCAAGCCATTCCCACCTCCCACTCCCCATGGCCAGTTTTACTGGATTTCTTTTTTACATCAGTTGAATATCATTATTAGATCCATTTAAGTCCCATCATCCTCCCCAAATCTTCTTATTAAGACAGTCGGTCCTGATTCTAAAGGCAGGTAACCAGCCTCTCGTGATTTAAGCTCTTGCGATCTCACCAAGCCATACAACGAAGACGCTTCACAGGACTAGGCCCTTAAGCCCTAATTAATAACTCTAGTAGTATTCCTCGGGGTCTCCTTAATGACCTCTCTCCTGGCTATGACAAACAAGCTCTCTAGGTTTCTGCTTCTCTTCACCATCTCTTTCTGCTATCATGACAAGAAAGTTGAGTGACACGAGCTGGGTTTCCTTTCCACAGCGCAAAGCAATTGAAAGCTTTTCCACCAGCCTTATTTCTCAGGGGACAGGTCTACGATATGGCGATGGTGGTGGGGGAATGGAATAGCCTCAAAACAATTCAGTTGCTTTGAGTCAGGATGGATTTTTTAAAAAAAAATCTATTCCAGTCTTGGGAACACAAACCTGGATGACCATCAATGATAATTCGATGCTTTGCTTTGAAGCTTTGCTGCCATCTAGTGGGAGTCTGGATTTTTTCTGTTCTAATTCGGTGAGCTAATTTTTTTGCATTATGCGACACATTTATTTTTTGTTTTCTTTCTTCCCGTTATTCCCACTTATGCTTTCTGTGGCAACATTCTCTCTCTCTGGTTAGATGATAGAGCAGCTGACCCTTCTTAGGTATAATATTAATAAAGATCAGGAACCTAGAGGAATATTGGTCTGCTGCTAAATGTGGCTTGTATTTTAAATACCTTATCAATGAGTTTAGTTGTAATGTCAGGTATTAACATTATTTTCTCAGTGTTCCAAAGTGATCTCATTTCAGACACAATTCATGAAAAGCTACTGGTTTTGCTTTGTACATTTAAACTGCTTATATTATAGCTGCTCTCTTTGTTGGGTAGCCCTGGCACCACCATGACGGTGCAGGGCATTATGCAACAAAGATATAGCAAGATCAATTTCAAACGATCTGGCTTAACTCAGATGTTGCAATCGTCTAGAAAAGGGGTGTCAAACTCGCAGCCCGTGGGCCGGATATGTCACAAGCTGGCCACGCCCACCCCCCCAGTTTAGCAAAGCGGGACAAGTCGTGATACGTCACGTGACGACAATGTGACTGAGTGGGTTTGACACCCCTGGTCTAGAATGAAAATGATCAGGCTTCAGATTGACTCCAGGCCTTGTTTTTCCATGAGGAAAAAAACTACTTTTTCCATGACTCACTTGGATAGAAGCAGGGTGGGAAGTGGTGGGAGTCAGCCCTTGTTCTATAATACTTAAGTAATGATCGCCAGCAATTTCCATGCAGTATGCAGGGAACTGTCTGAACTATGTCCAGAAATATTTTAGATGAATTAAATCAGCTAAACCACTGATCCATCAATCAAAATATCAATCGATCTTGGACAAATGTTAGGTTTTTTTTTTAATGTTTCTTACATTAAAGATATATTCAACCTTATCCTTGTCAATCATAGAAGAGTTTACTTGAATAAAACAGAGAGCTATGTGTTTTTTTTTCCCCATCCTTGGGCTATTTGGAATAAACTGTGATAAAAGGGGATGTTTGGGAACTTCTTCCAGAAGAGCAATAGCAGTACATAGCTTAGAAATATCACAGGGAAAGATCTGCATCCCATTGTATACCATGAGAGACCCTCTTGCTGCAATCTTGCAAAACCAACCTGTTCCGGAAAGAATTCCCAGTGAGATCAGGAACTGTCTTTTTCAGTAGGAAGGTTTGTCTGGAATTGTGCTCTAAATCTCATCAAAATTAGCCAGAGGCAATAAAATGATTAGAGTTAAAGATTGTGGTTTTCTTTTTTTGTTTTGCTTTTTCCTGTTTAGATTTTCTATTGGTTGTAAGATGGAGCAAGAGCCTCTACGTTTGGTTAAACCAAGAAAAGATCTCCAGGCTGAAGCACACAATTATAATTTATTATTAGAGAGATGGTGTGGTGTGTTTTTTTTATGATGACAATAGAAGCCTGTTAATTGGCTTATCAGCGGACAGTCTGTCACACTGATTAAATGGTTGCTCCAATTAAGAGAAGACCAAAAAGCCTTAAAGTGATATTAAAATACCATCCCAAAGAAAGAGGCACGAAGCTAATGCCGCAATACACTTTTATGGAAACTCTTTTATCTTTTCTCAATGGTATTTATTAACTTCTGATGGAAACTCTTTTATCTTTTCTCAATGGTATTTATTAACTTCTGTGTTAAAGAGAAAATAAAATAAAATTTAAAAAAAAAGGCTAGTTCAGGGTATATTAGAATGTCCTTGTGTTCTTGTCACCAGGCAAAAAAATTTGTGACTCAGAATGTACCAAAATATTGAACTGGTTCTTCTTATGTTCTTTCAATGGCTTTCAAGCAAGAATTTCCAAAAAAAAAAAAAAATCCTAATATAGCTCTCCAATTGATGTCTGCTCTTATCAGGAGCTCACAAAAAAAGAAGGTAAATGACTAAGCCTCCTAAACAAGCCATCCTATTTATCATAATGTCATCAAACAAATGACACCACTTATGTAATTTGCATCAGCTGCCTATATGTTGTCATTTATTTTGCACTTCTGCTGCCCTCCCTGCACACATCCATGGTGATCTCTCTCTCTCTCTCCCCCTCTCTTCCCCTCTCTCTCCCTCCCTCCTTCCCTCCTCTATCTATCTATCTATCTATCTATCTATCTATCTATCTATCTATCTATCTATCTATCTTCTATCTATGTATCCATCCATCCATCCATATTCTACCTATGTATCTATCTATCTATCTATCTATCTATCTATCTATCTATCCATCCATCCATCCTCTATCTATCTATCCATCCATCCTCTATCTACCTATCCATCCATCATCTATCTATCCACTATCTATCTATCTATCTATCTATCTATCTATCTATCTATCTATCTATCCATCCATCCACCTTCTATCTAACTATCTATCTATCTATCCATCCATCCATCCTCTATCTATCTATCCATCCATCCTCTATCTACCTATCCATCCATCATCTATCTATCTATCTATCTATCTATCTATCTATCTATCCATCTATCCATCCATCCATCCATTCATCCATCCTCTATCTATCTATCTATCTATCTATCTATCCATCCATCCATCTTCTATCTATCTATCTATCTATCTATCTATCTATCTATCTATCCATCCATCCATCCTCTATCTATCTATCCATCCATCCTCTATCTACCTATCCATCCATCATCTATCTATCCACTATCTATCTATCTATCTATCTATCTATCTATCCATCCATCCACCTTCTATCTAACTATCTATCTATCTATCCATCCATCCATCCTCTATCTATCTATCCATCCATCCTCTACCTATCCATCCATCATCTATCTATCTATCTATCTATCTATCCATCCATCCATCCATTCATCCATCCTATCTATCTATCTATCTATCTATCTATCTATCCATCTATCCATCCATCCATCCTCTATCTATCTATCTATCTATCTATCTATCTATCTATCTATCCATCCATCTATCTATCTATCTATCTATCTATCTATCTATCTATCTATCTATCCATCCATCCATCCTCTATCTATCTATCTATCTATCTATCTATCTATCTATCATCATTTATTTATCGCCTATAATTGCTGGTAAAACTGAGAGTCTCATTTCTCTTTCCCAGTTCCCCAGCCTATCTTTTCCCCCCTCTCTTACTTTTTCTCTTTCTACTTCTCTGACAATACTGGTGTGTTCCCTCTTTCCTTCCCTCCCTCATTTTCCAGAGGCTCTCTAGATGTTTCTGATGAGGCTATTGACAGGACTTCAGGAAAAACAAGGTGTTAGGCAGGATGGCGTTACAGCCAGACAACAGAAAGGAAGAAACGGGTTAGTTTCATTGCATTGTTAATGGAGAGAGAATGGAATCAAATAGATATATTGCGATTGAGGATAAACTATAAATATTTGTTGTTGTTTTTTAAAGATTGTGCAATGCTAATTTTCAAATCTCTCCAGCAGAGAGGCTCTAGACTTGTTTCTAGTGATTCAGCTATGGTAGCAATCTAGCTTTACTTCAAATCCAGATTTAAACCAGATATTTAAGTGAGGTTGCCTGTCCTTCTCATTCATGTATAATGTTAGAAGAAGGCTCTCTCTGTAATTTATTCAAAGACATCATTAACCCTTGATATTCAGGATTGAATTCAACTGGAGGCACTGTGAGAAACTTGGGTATTTCTCAACCCCATCCACTTTGCACAGTTTGGAGCTTTACACTAGCTTCTATCAATAGCAATAGCAACAGCACTTAGACTTATATATTGCTCACAGCATTCCCTGAGCAGTTTACAGAATCAGCATATTGCCCACAACAATCTGGATCCTCCTTTTACTGACCTTGGAAGGATGGAAGGCTAAGTCGACCTTGAGCCTGTCAGGATCGAATTCCTGGTTGTGAGCAGAGTTAGCTTGCATTACTGCATGCCAACCACTGTGTCACCAGAGCTTATATAGCCATTATGCCTTTAGGCAGGTAAGACAGTTTGTGAGACTTTCCTGGAAATGGGAGCCAAGGGACATGCTTTTTCTGTTGTTGTGCTTGTCTTGTGCAATCCATACTCTCTGATATCTGGATGACTCCAAATCTATTGTCCCTTCATAAGGTGTTGGTTCTTCTCTTGTGGTTGGACCTGGATGGAACCTGTTTTGAGCATCCTCAGGAAAAATGTCATTTAATTTTTGTTGAGATATTTAGTTGATATTTTCAACTGTGCACCAGCTGCCCAGAGACTCATGGCAACTGGGCAGCCACACAATCTAAACAAGCAAGCAACTGTGTAGCTCCAAGGTCATGAAGCACACTGCCATTGGAAAATAGGGGGAAGTCAAGTCAGTGGGTTTGAATGGCTCAGCGTGTAAGGAGGAATCTGCAGCTTCATTCTGACAGAGATAAACCAACAGCTTCAAATGGCTTCATTGTGATATGTAGTAAAAATGCTGCTCTTGTTGAGTGTCTGAGAGGCTTGCAGCCAAGTTCAAGCCTCCCAACCAAACTGAGCCGTGCTCTGCCATGCTGTGCAATGCTGAGTGTGCTGGAAGTGCTGCCAAGCTTTGCTGGGGAGACCGATAGATTTGTTAATATGCTTTAAACACTGGGAGAAGCTGGCAATAGCTTGGGAATATGGCTTGCTACTTGGATTGATGTTTTGTGCTTGATCTCGGGACAAAGATATGGTTGGCAGTTAGACATAGATGCAGGGGGTTGCCTAGGAATACAGAATATTGACTTATGTCAAGTGAGACCATTGGATGCAAAGACATGCTTTGCCACTATTCGTATTCTGCTTTTATCCTTTCCTACATTTAACGGAGATTCATCTCCTTATTTTTTAATTCAGCTTGTTGAAATAGATAAATAGCAAGGGATGTCCAGATAGATTTTTCAAGTATTGGTGTTTAGGAAATAGTAATTGAATAGTACTACCAGGCAACTACCAAACCAATGAATGAAAACCTTGGGACAAATTATTTAGGTTGAAATTTTATTTTATTCTAATCCTCATTTCTTCTACATTTACAGATCTAGCAATTATTACAGAAGGGATGCAACTTTTCATGATAACACTACGAACTGTATGAGGAGCGTAAATATATAGAATAACAGAGTTGGAAGGGACCTTGGAGGTCTTTTAGTCCAACTCCTTGCTCAGGCAGAAAACCCTATATCGTTTCAGACAAATCCAATCCAATTGTCCAATCTCTTATTGAAAACTTCCAGTGTTTGAGCATTTGCAACTTCTGAGGGCAAGTTGTTTCACTGGTTAATTGTTCTAACTGTCTGAACATTTCTCCTTTGTTCTGGGTTGCTTCTCTCCTTGATTAGTTTCCATCCATTGCTTCTTGTTCTTCTTTCATGTGCTTTGGAGAATAAGTTGACTCTCTCCCTACAGAAGTACCCTCATCTAATTAAATGGATTGACGGTATCTGCAGGATAAACAACAGCCCACAAACAACAGCAGATCTACCTGCAGACCAACACACTGCATCACCCCACAGCATTTCCTTTCAAAAGACTTAAAGAACAATGCCATCCCTTATCTCATTGGGAGGAAGATATTATTGTTACATTTCTTTGCCCAGGTGAGCCTCAAATATACCCGCACACCACTGGAAGACTGTTGTATGAGAAGACTGCTGATGCAGGGAGAACAATAGCAAAGGGTAGCGGGTGGGTGGGATCAAATAAAAATATAGATAGGATCATGTGGAAAGACAGATCAAATGCCTGGAATCTCCATACTATTTGTACTAGCATTATTTTTAATGCCACTGGCTAGATTTCTAAACCGGTTGTTTTCAGTAGGCCTTACAGAGAATTTTCAGATTTCCAAATCTCTGAGATGTATGCTAATGGCAGGAGCATCCCCAAAAGGGGAGGAGGGGGTGAGGAATGAAGGTGATAATAAAAAAAGACAGAATGATCCTAATCAAATCCCTGCACCATTTTTAATATGCATCTTAACTTGCTTGACTCCTCCCACTCCTCCAATTCCCCTATATATAATCACACAGTTTTGTAAACCTTCGATGGATTTAATTTTAAAAACAGAAATAAAAAGTTTGGTAATATAGAAAGGTAGAGATTGGGCTACTCCCCTTAGTTATACCTGTGTCGTGTACTACATTTCCTGCAAATGGTAAGATAAAGTTGGTCAATTCAGGCCAATATTTCAGAAATGCAACCAAAACCCAGTTTTACCCCAAGTGTGTTCATGCAGTTTAATGCAAGCTAGGCTCTCTAAACTAGAAACTACCATCTGGTTTGAGCTCCTTTGGCGATGGACTGAAATCTACAATCGTGCGCGGTTTTGATCCATGCTCACTGCTGGAGTGCACCGAGCCAGCTGGTTTCGGGGCTAAGCCACCCCGTAGAGGTGGTGAAGAGGGGGGAGACCACCAACAGGGTTGAGGAGAGCCGCATCTCTCCTCCCCAGCTGGCCATTACTCCCTTTTCCGAAGGTGGTTGCAGTGGTGGTCAGAAATGGCCACCTCAAAGAAGAACTCGACTGGAAAAGAAAGTGAAGGAGGAAGATAAGACGAGAAAGTTTTGGTTGACTGGGTTAAACTGAAACAGCAACAATGTAAGGTACCCTGGAATTTAAACTATGAAAATAACATTGTTTCCAAAGAAGACTTTGAAGCGGCGAAGGAGAGAGGAAAGGGAAAGGATTTGGTTTTTTTTTTCCTCCCTTCCTTATACTGACAGCTAAGAGACTTAAGTAAGAAATTGACAAAAATTCACTTTGACATTAATAGGCATTTAAGCTGTAAATAAAATGTCAAAGGGATAATAAAGATTTTTGGATATTTAAAAACTTTTAAAAGCAGGAAAAGAGAGAAAAAGAATAAAAGGGCAGGATCTGGAAAAATGGAGGAGACTGCCTGGAACTAAAAGGAATTTGCAGTGAAACTTTAACAAGATTCCTAAAAGATACATTCCAATTGAAACTTTGTAACAAAATAATAGAACCCCAGGAAGAGAAAGTGAAAAAAGAAGCAAGAAGAAACAGCTTTGAATTATTTGGATTACTTGGTGATTTTTGGATTTTTGGCTATTGCATTTAAATGACTAAAATCAATTGGGTGGTTGTTTAAAAGTGCTTAAAATGGCATCACTTTTAGAAGAACTGAAAATGGAGGGAGAGGTTCTTTTGGAACTATGAGAAACAACAAGAAACGCTTGTAGAACAAGAAAATCTGGACAAAGAAGAAGCCATCTTTAATTATCAAGTAATTTTATGTGGGGGGGAAAAAGGAAAGGGAGGGAAAGAGAGTGAAAAGTTTAAGATTTGAAAAAACAACCAAAAAGAGAATAGTTTGAAAAATAAATACAATATTAGAAAGCAACAGAAGAGGGGATTACAGAAGAAAGAATTAGAAATAGAGAGACAAGGGGGTAAAAAGGGGAGCGAGAAGAAGAGGGGGAAGAAGGAAAGGAAAAGGAGTTATAAAAGACAGAAACAAGATATAGAGGAACAGTGAAAAGTTATAAGGATTGAAAGTATAAGCCTGTTTAGAGATAATGGGTGAAAATTTAATTGAAAAAGGGATTCTGCAAAGGTACATAAGATAGTATTGTTATATTATATATATATATAAATAATTTTAGAAAATATGATGACTAAAATGATGGATAAAATATTTATCGTAATATAGTGGAATGTTTGTTAATAAATAAATGAAAGAAAGCGAATGAGAGAATGAAATTAGGAAAGGATGGGAACACTTTAATTATTATTAATGATTTATAAAAATATAAGTGAAGAGAAATATGGAAAAAAAAGAATTAATTATGGAAAGTTTATAAGTGTTCACAAGGAAGTATTATATTCAATTGAAAAGAAAAAGATGTTAAGATTTTAATGATAGAATTGAATTGGAATGGAATGAGTGTTTTATTTACATATATATATAATTTTTTAAAGATATAGTGTGTATTTTAAGAATGTACCAAGCAGAATTCAATTGGAAGTTATGTATTATATTGAATGTTATAATCTTAAAGGTATAAATTGAAGTTTAAATAAGAGTTGAATGGACAAAATCAAAATATATAAATTAGCAACTACAGGGGAAAATTTGTTTAAGGAGAAAAGATATGAAATTGAAACAGGACAGAAAAAAGTACAAATATAATGATTTGAATTGAGATATGAGATAATTAAAAATAAAGTTGAGAAAATCAAAGGAGGGGAAAAACTATATAGAAAATGTTAAACAGTAATAAGACATAGAACAGAACACAAAGATGAACATGAAATTGGGTTTGTGTCTGTATGAAGAAGTGACAACCCGTGATCACGCTATTCTCAAAAAAAGATGTTTTATTTGTATTATGTTTTTTTGTGAAAACCCAAATAAAATTTATATTAAAAAATAAAAAATAAATTAGAAACTACCTTGCTGGCCAACATCCCATTGCCTAAATCCCCCCAATTAGAAGGTACGTGCAATACATCAGCACACACACACATATACGTAAAAAAAAAAGAATAAGAACACATCCATTCTCTTTTCTCTAACATTTTTTCCCTGTCTTGTTACTGTAAACAATCCAAAAAAGAACAATGGAACCATTTAAAGGATATAGGCCACAAGAACTGGTCAGCTCTGACAATAAAAGTCAAAATAGGAACTGGTTGTCCAAAAGGAAGAAGAGCATAAAATGGAATGGAGTAAAAAGAAGAGGCAATTTCAGAATTCAGAAAAAAAAACATCTTGCTCTTCTGTATAGTAGTTACTGTGTGTAGTACTACAGCATGTAGTTGCCTTCTGAGATATCTTATGTTTCAGTAAGACTCAAATTTATTTGTTTGTTTATGTAATCACATTTGTGAGCTGCCCATCTCCCTCAAAGCGGATCCCTTAAGTGATCATCAATAGTAGTATAGGTAATAACTATGTCCTGGTAAAAAGCAGTATG
>NC_141990.1:192234386-192344386 GCF_049901715.1 Pseudonaja textilis
CTTTAAGTCAGTGGGTCTCTCTCTCAGCCCAACCAACCTAACAGGATTGATGTTATGGGGAAAATGGGAGAAGGAAGGAACATGAGGGATGTTTGCCTCCTTGAGTTATTCGTAAAAATACGAATACAAAACACCTCCATAATTGATTGCTTGGGGTCCTTCACTTCTAGCTGAGTTGTGTTGACTGAGTTGAACAGAGCTTAGTGCTGCTTCAAGGTTGTATCAAAGCCTACAGCATAAATTTGGTTGATGTCCCAAGTCCTTCTCTGGCATTCTTGTAGTTTGCTGTGAATGGGGCTGCTCTGCAGATATTTTCCTCATCATTTTTTCCCAATCAAGACATTCTTTCCCAGCTTCTTTCACTGGCCAAGCCTTATCAGTGCTGTGTTCTCCACTTGAGGAAGATTGATGGTGGTTTCTTCACACGGCTAGCTTTTGTTCGTGTATCCAGAGACTCCAGTTTCTTCAGTGTGGCCATATCCTGTGAATCTGGTCCTGCAAACGTAAGTTTTGAATACCTGAGAGCTGCTTGACTCAGTAGATTATAAGTTGGCTTCCACCCACAGCAAGATGCCCCAAATTGTGAGGCACCTCTCCCTTGGTGCAGACAGAGACCAGGGGAGGTGTGAAGAACCTTTTAGATGTACAAAGTTACAATAAACCCACATTTCCCGACATTTCATTTTGGTTTCATCGTTCATTTGTGTTCGTTTGAGTGTTTGGATTTCGGGAGGTAAAGAGAGATATGATGGCAAAAAGATTAGGAATCCCTGACCTTAGCCATAGTAATTTTAGCTGACCTTTTGATGAGGCACAGTCAGCAGAAGTACTACCTCAATGGAACCTCAATAGTTGACTGCTTCAAAACTTGACAAATTTGATACGTGATGCATTTTTGATGTGAAAATGTTATCCGAATACCCAGCCTTTGTTCAGTACTCAATGCATTGCTATAGGAAGAGGAAGAAGGCTGTGGGGAATGGACAGGAAGTCAGCCATGCTGGGAAGGTTATTGCAAAAGCAGTTACAGAGGGTGGACAGGAAGCCAGTTGTGTTGGGATGGTCGGTGACAGGAAAAGGAATAGACAGAAAGTTTGATACAAAGGGTTACATGCTAAGTCACAAGATTTGTTTGGGACTCGTCCTTTTTAGTACCCATCACTCCTCCCAAGACAAATTAATACCGAGTACCAAGATACCACTGTATTCCAAATGTAAGAGTGACTGAGTTCATCATATCTGAATAAGAAATCAATGAAAATGTCCGAAGTTCTTACAATTTCTGCTTAATCTAAGTATTGGTCTTAATCTAGCATTGGTCTGTCAGACCGACCAATGTTATAAAACCAATGGACATGGTTCTGGGTTCCCTCTCATGTATGAAGTTAACTGTGTGCAAAAAATATTAGAATAGACTCCCTAAAGCCCATAACGAAGAAGAGTTGATGGCCAAGCAACTGGATTGCTATCAAGAGAGTCAGCACATTATCTTCAAGAATTATTAGTCATTCTTACTCATCGAAGAAGACCAGAGTAAATTGCCCAAACTTCTCTCCTCCTCCTCCTCCTCCTCCTCCTCCTCCTCCTCCTCCTCCTCCTCCTCCTCCTTCTTCCTCTTCCCCTTCCCCTTCCTCCTCTTCCCCTTCCCCTTCCCTTTCTTCTTCTTCTTCTTCTTCTTCTTCTTCTTCTTCTTCTTCTTCTTCTTCTTCTTCTTCTTCTTCTTCTTCTTCTTCTTCTTCTTCTTCTTCTTCTTCTTCTTCTTCTTCTTCTTCTTCTTCTTCTTCTTCTTCTCCTTCTCCTTCTCCTTCTCCTTCTCCTTCTTCTTCAAATTTATTCTGCTTCTGTGGACAGATTCATACATGGCATCCCCATGCTTTACTGAAAGAGAACTTCATAGTAAATGTATAGGAAAACTTTAAAACATGTACTCCAAATCTTGGCTTAATAAAGTTAAGGACTGAAGTCAGAAATATAAGATAGCTAAAAGTTTACCAGTTTGGAGTAAACTGCTAACAATGTGATAACATGTCAGCAAGTGTACTTCTTTTTTTTGAAAGGAAAGATAATTTCAGGGGACAAAGGTGGTAAAATTTGCAAAAGGTTCAAAAGCCGTTCTTCGATATAGTCAAGATTAAATCACAGTACCGCCCTTCCCCAGAAAATGTCAGGACTTTGAAAAGCATGTGTTATGTTTGGTTTTTAAAGCCATGCTGATTATAGCAAGGTCAGTCACACAGGACATTTACAGCCCATTTTTTCCCCCTTCTTTTTTGCTGCTTTCCCAAAATGACATTCCTCTGTTTCAGCGAGCAGTCAAAACAGGGCAAAGAACTATATTGGACTTGAAAATCACTGGATCCTCTCCAATGCTTTTTCAAGTCAATCATGGAGCTAGGAGAGAACAAACTTTTTCAGGGCTGCTTGGATAAAAGCAGAATGTGTTTATTTCATATATTTTTAGACTGTCCAATAACCACAATAAGCTAATTATATGAATGAATCAGTTTGGGGCTAATGATTAAGCCACCAGGCTAGAAATCAGGAGTCAGTGAAATCTAGTCCCACATTAGACTTGAAGGCAGCTGGGTGACCTTGGGCCAGCCACTCTTTCTCAGTCCCAGGAAAAAAGGCAAGAACAAACCATTTCTGACATCTTGTCAAACATTGCAACCTAGCAGATTTTTTCAAGTCATCTCATGAAAATGAAATTAAGTCACCTTTCCTGCTTGTGTTTACTAAGGTGTAAACCGTAGAAATTGATGCATCCCCAATTTTGTCAAAAATAATTTTGGGAATCTCTCTTTTATACAGAGAGAATCATTACCATGTATGTTTTCATTGGGGTGTGTCAAGCCAAGTTGTCAGTGCCATGAGAATCATTGTCTAGATTGGTCATGTATAAGCAGTTGTCCATATTTCGGTTTCAAAAGTTTCATTACAAATACATTTAGCTGCAGATTCTACAAGGGATACTAGAACTTTCTGCTAATACAATTCTGTCTGGCAGGCAATCAAGAATCAAATATAGCCCCTAAAAGAAATCTAAATTGCTTACAAATAGAAAAGATGTTTCACAGTAGCCATGGATCTTAAAAGCTGTAGCTCCTTATTAGAGACAGTTAAAATGGATTGTGAAGCTGTAACATATTACAGCTTTTTCTTTAGGAGGAAAATTCAGTTTGTCAAATTTTTGCCACTGTTTGGCATTTTGTTTGGTGTTTCTTTTTATCTTCTGTTTTACAATTGGTTTAGGAGTTGCTGCCTCTTCATCACAATTTTAACCTTCATAAAAAAAATAAATGAGAATGATTACTTTTATGCATGGCAAATTGGTATAACATAGCAATTCATGCTGTGATTTCCAGTATGAATTTTACTTCATTTGTGCTTCCATGGGCACTGATGTTGGCACTGCCGGGTTCTTTGCTGAATCTGCTGTTTGAATTATTTTTGTAAAGAAAATATATGGTTCTGATTTTCAATAAAATTAGATGCTGAAAGGCAAAGCACCAATCCTAAGCATCATATTTGTTAGTATGTACACCTTTGGCCTGTACAAGTGGCCCACAGGTAACCCAACCCACCTTTCATGATTGTTATGGGGGAAAATAAGAGGAGAAAGGTATGATGTGTGTGTGTGTGTGTGTGTGTGTGTGTGTGTGTGTGTGTGTATATATATATATATATTTTGTTTTCTGAGGTTCTCGCGGGTATTTGTATGTGGATCTTTGGTTGTTCGGGTTTTCTCCCGCGTAAGGCTTCAGGCTTCTGTCTTCAGCTCTGTGCTTCTCAGATCACTCTCACATCACTCTGAGAAGCACATATATATTCTTAAGTTTTCGCGGGTACTTACATGTATGGCATTCAGCTTTGATCGGGTATTTTCCCACGTCATTGTAGTTGTGCTTTTAAAGTTGTAGCAACGTTTCGGCAGAATCTCATCTGCCATCATCAGGCTTCTGTATAGTGTTCATCTGTGAGTCAGACTTTTACAGTAAATATAGATAGATAGATAGATAGATAGATAGATAGATAGACAGATTTTTTCTGAGGTTCTCGCGGGTATTTGTATGTGGATCTTTGGTTATTTGGGTTTTCTCCCGCGTAAAATTGGAAGTATCTAGGCTACGTTTCGATGAAGTCTCATTCATCATCTTCAGGCTTGTGTCTTCAGCTTTGTATGTATATTTATATATATATATTTGTAAATATATATATATATATTTGTAAAAATGGTATAAGTTACACAGTGTGATGTCACCTTCTTGATTAGTGTTGTACTATTAAGCAATTGAAGTTCAATCTAGATGGAAAGTTCATGCACAAGAACTATATGAAGGTTCTAGGAGCTTTGTATCCATAAAAATATTCAAATTTTCCCCCTAAAGTTAAAGCCAGGATTTTCTAAACTAAGACTGCTATTTCTCAGAGATGTTAGTGAACTTCAGGTTACTGTTCAACTTTATCACTGTCTACACTCATAGGTCCACTATCCCACCACCTGAAATAGATATTTTCTGCAAAGATGGAAGCAATTTCAGTGTCCTTTAAGTACCCTTATAATGAAGAACTACATGTTGTCCTTGTTTAGCAACCACAATTGGGACTAGTAGCATAGTCATTAACTGACAAACTCATTAAGTGGAAAATCATGTGATTGTGACTGTGCTTATGATTTTACTTCAGTTTTCCTTTTCCACTGAGATAAGGGAATGAATATTTGTATTTACATTCATTGGAGAGAAAGGGATTAGAAGAGAATAAGCCAGCACACAATGGGGAATATACATTGAAAGCAGTGATGTGTATTCCCTATTGTGCCAGCTCTGCCTAGCACCAGTTGTGCCTAGTATGCTTGCAGCTGGGAGCCACTGAGGAGACAAACAAAATCCAAAGGTGTGAAAAAGATTAAAGCCTTGTCAGTTAGAGGCAGCAGCCAGAACTGAATTTGTTCACTTGCAGTTTTTAGGGATGCACTGTGTGGTGGAGAAAAGCAACTCAAGAAGAGATAGCTTACTTAGGCAAACTGTCCTCTGTGAGGGGAGGAAATGAGGGGAGGCATAGGACAATGCATATTAACTGACTGAAAAGGTGAATACATGCTGTAAAAGTCATAAATATGGGCATTGGTCACAAAGTTACTTTTTTGTTGCTATCATAATTTCAAATACTTGCTGCTCAAGGCACTAGATAAGTGAGGTCTATCTACTGTATATACTTAATAAGAGTTGCAAATTATGAGATACATTTATAAGTATTAATAGAGAGTATACTATGACATAGTGGTTAATTTATTGGACCAGATCTAGGGAGATCCAGCTTCAAGTCTACTCTTAGCCATGGAAGTGGTTGATTTGAGGCCAGTCACTGTTTTTCTGCCAAATTTTCTACATAGGGTTTTTGGTGTGGGTAAACTGAAGAAAGGAATTTTAGATTATTTATCTTGAGCGATAGGAAGGAAGATGAGGTACATGTAGGAATCATTCATAATAATGGATTCAACAAGTTTTCTATTTAAAGTTGGTCCCTTAACTGGCAAGTAATAATAGACTTGCAAATATTTGGAAAGGGATGTGAAACTATAATTGTTTATTTTTTAAGCACATTAAGATATGGAGAATATGTGATACTTACCCTTTTAAGTGATGATATTGCAATGATTAAATATTTTGTCTAGTGTTAAAACACATCACATCACACATCGCACAGGTTGAAAGAATTAGTCAGTGAAATCATCATCACCTGGGAGAGGCCCAATTGGAGGCTCCTTTCATGTCCCTGGAAGAAGCTTCTGACCTGAGACATTAACAAACATATGTTAGTCCCAAAAACCTTTTATTTTATTTCAACGGCTATGAATTATAGTCATTCACAGCCTGTAATGAATCTCAAACAGTTTGTAAATAGTCCCACAGAAGTCTAACAAAGTCCTTCGGGATAAGTCTGATAAGCATGCACCTTTATCTTTCTTGAAATGCTGCCAATGACTAAATTGCCAATTAGTTGTACAAGGCCAAACAGAGCACGAATTCAACATGGAGCTTCAGGTTTCAAACCGACCAGTACAAACAAAGTTGCTTCCTGCAAAGGTTCATGTCCCTTTGCTCCTCCTTTATATCTTATGGGAGGGCCAATCACCTCTAAGACTTACTCCTGAGTTGCCCCTTTTGTCTTAACTGTTTTTGCCTTCTGGCAGCTTTAAAGTTAAACTGATGACATAAAGCTGAATAAATGGTGTTAACACAATCGCCAAGGAGTTCAACAATAAAAACATTATTTGGGGCTTTTAATCAACTGAAAACTATGAACATTGACAACTCCTGATTTGCTCCTATTTGCTCCAAGAGGTAAATTTAGAATCTTTCTACTCTAGTTGAACCTCAGCAGAAACATCTAAAAAGTTGCCTTCTGAAGGCCAGAAGCTGCACATTTGCATCTCTAAGAATTTGGTTCGTGTAAGGGTATGGGCTACAAGATTTCATAAATGTAGGGAGCCATGATAGAGCCTCTTATGGTTTCTACACTAGGATTGGAAAAGACAGAAATAACATTAAATGAGACTCTGTTGGACTCTTAACCCACCCTTTGCCTTTTGCTAATCAATGGTGTTCAGTTTAGACTCTAGATAACCCGGATCAGGAAATTGTGTTCTAAAGGTTGGGGTATATTCCATTGGCCTCCAAATGTGTTGTTACCAGAGCTTGATTTTCTGTAGTTATGACTAAAGGAAGAAAAATATTCACGACTGGTGGGTAATCATATTGGCTAACTGATAAAAGTTGTACAGTTTTGAACATATTTACCTTGATATGGTAGTAAAACAACCGCCTGTCAGTACAAGTTGTTGGATTTCATGTAAAACTACCTGGATGCAATCCACTCATCAATTCCTCCCCCTTCACATTCTTCAGTGCCATTTATGTTTTTGCTAATATTTTGCTAATATAGATCAATCAAAGTTGAAAAATAGCTTCACCTTGTATTGGTCCCACGTCAGCATGGTAATATATGACACTCCAGCACACTTCCTTCCTTCCTATACTAGTGTATAATATAATATATGTGGAGATCATATGTAGAAGAAATAATAGAATCAATATGGCTACAGAAATATTTTTTTATTTCACGTGTTCTCCTAATGCACTGGTAGGTATTTCTTGTTAACTTGAAGATCCGTACATATAAACTTTTGTTTATTGGCTGCTGTACAAATCTTACCTCCATTTGTTTTTTTTTTTTTAAATGAATATATCCAGTTCAAACTGAAGATATTTTGATATTAATTCTAAGTTTTAACAGCAATAATAGATGTAAAACATTATATTATTGTTTAAGGGACATTATATAATTATTGTACGGAGGCCAAAACCAAGTGATTCAGTACAACATCTACTCAGTGTAGATGCTTAATCTAATAGAGGCTCCTATTGAATGGAAAGCATGGGGCAATTTCTGTTGATTCCCTTTTTAACAAGTCCTATCAGCAGGCATGTCATCTGAATAGAATTCTCATTTAAGAATCCAATAGGTTTAATAGAAGTAGCACTTCTCAGCTCTTAGGTAATAATAGTGTTCTTTTTAGAACGGAGACTACACTAAATGCATGGAATTGTGCCTACAACTTGTGTATTCTTGACTCTCGGGAAGCCTGTCTCTCAGATGTGATTTTTTTTCCCCCCTACCCTATAAAAAGATGAGAATCTACCAGTAACTTTAAGGAAGACATAACATAATACCCCTTCCACTCTGTTGACTCTTAGAAGAACAAAAGAAGTTTCCTTAGATTCCTGTGAGAATCCCTTAGGGAATGAATTCTTAGTGCAAAACTGTCTTTTTTGCTTACTACCAGTATTGGCACACAGGGAATTCTTGTTCATTCTCTCCAAACCCACCCCTTTTTTTTTTCATCACAGTGGCATTCCATTTTGTTGATTTACTAGATATGATAGCCTAAATCTGTATTTATTCTACATTTTTATTTTCTGCTGCCCCTGCAGTAAATAAATCCTTATAACCTTATGCATGCAGAAAGATCTTCTGCTTAATTTATTCATACAGGGTTCTTGTTAAAGGTTCAGAAATAGTAAACAAATGCGCGGTAACTGTAGCCCCCCCCTTCCCTAAAAAAAAACTTTATTTGAAAATGCAAAAAAGAAAGCCTACACGAAAACTGTAGGCTGCTTTAATTCTCAGCTGTTAGTTTGGTGGCAGTATCAATTCTACACTTTTAGAATAAATTTTATTAAGGCATTGCATGTCTCTGCTTTACAAGTCAATTTAGTGAATAAATATGAAATAGGGTAAAATGCTCCCTCCACTCCCAGATTCTGTTATAATTATGTAGGAATTAAACCAGTAAAAATGTAGATTGAACCCTGGGCTTAATTGGTTTATGTTTAAAGATTCTTTGATCAGTGATAACAGAAATATATATTAACATGTTGCATTTTAAAGTGATGCTGCCTTTCATTAATCAAGTGTCTGTATGGTTGATTAATTTGAACAAGGTTTAAATTGCTATGAAAATTTATCATTCATAGCCATGATCTCCATTTACATATATGTTAATTATGGTAAATGTAATCTTTTTCTGAATCCTTTGGGCTGAATATTAAAAAGACATTGTGATCACAGAAAGGACCTACTTTCCTGTTACAATGTGGAATTTGGTCTGCTTCTCTCAGACATATAAAAGCATTTAACAGTGAAGACAAGTTTGTATTTCAAGCTATCTTTAAACATTCACCATTTTAAATGTTGCTGTTTCCCCTTCCCTTTTTTTAAAGGGAAAAACTTTAATTTATTAAAGCTGATCTGATGAAAGGGAAAATAGGTACATTCCTTCCAACTCTAAAACCTTTTGAACCATTTTCCCATTTTAGTTGCTTAATTATTAGGCGCATTATGTTTTCTCCATTTCTCTCTTTTTCAGAAAACAGAAGTTAGCAAATCTGAAGTGTTTGCAATACAATAAAAATTAATTACATTGCAGGAGATAGATACCCCTGAGGTTTATAGTCCGTTAAGATGTATTAAAAAGAATATCTCTGGGCAAAATATAACAATGGAGAAACGATACTAAAGATATTGGTTTGGTTAAATGCAAATAAATATATTTCACCCTCCTCATTTAAAACCTCCAAGAAACAGCAAAAACGTATAGGGTAAAAGCCATAAAAGAAGAATACATTTCCTTAAAAAAAATATCCCTGGCAATAGTTTATGGAGGGAACAGCTATTAGGAAATGAGAAAATCCATCCATTTGTGTTCATCCATGGAAATCAACATATTAAGCAAGCAAATTGTCCCACTAAAGAAAGATTCATTTTAATGTAATTCATGTTGTATAATGATTTCCTGTCATGGCTTGCAGAAGCAATGCTTTTGAATGAATGTGTTCTATTAAATGCTGCTGCATCCAAGGAATAGGTTTCCTTACATAGAACTTATTCAGTTTGGAAATAGAGACGTACTAAAAGTTAAGTTATGGACCGCATGTCTATGGAGATTCTCAATTATCCAGGTCACCGTTTCCCTAAACATACTTTTTCAAATGGCAATTGGACTTTCTTTGTTTTTCCTTAAAGATATTTTGCTTCTCACCCAAGAAGCTTCTTTAGTTCTAAATTTGGATGAGAAGCTAAATGTCTTCAAGAAAAAACGAAGAAAATCTGGTTGCTTTCTGGAAAAGTACCTTTGTGAACCACATAAAAATCGATCAGATTTTAGAAAGGTAACAGAATTACAAATATTGGACGGAGAATAATGGATTGAAATGTTTGCTTACCACTACACTGCACCTCACAACAGGCTATAGAAATCTTCAAATCTGGGCAAAGGGAAGAGACCAAATATTTTGAGATTTGTTTTTTTTTCTAAACAAGGTGTTTTAACATCCATGGACAGACCAACATGATTGCCAATGTCCGATGATGGACATGGCACAAGAAGAAGAAGGGGAGAGAGGGAAGCTATAGTGATTTGGTTGCAAGTTCGATACCATGAATAATTAACATGCTACAAGTGAAAAATGTGGCATTAGCAATGTTTTATTTGAGTCTTGGTCACATGTTCAAACACTTTGGTTTCAGAACTCAAATCAAGAAATCAGAAATCATGTGGAATCCCACTTGCTTATTTATATCTATGCTTCTGTGATTCACTAAGCTTGGGCAACACAGCCATAAGCAGAAGAGAAGGGGGATTCAAGGACGGATAGAAAGTGAGGTCAAAGACAAGATTGGAGGAGCCAAAAGAATATATGAAACTCTATAAAAGCCTGTTTATAAACTTAAGAAAGGCCACTGACTACGTCGGCCCCAAAGGTGCTTTTTCAAGAGTCAACTGGACTTTCTTTGTTTTTCCTTGAAGGTGTTTTGCTTCTCATCCAAGAAACTCCTTCAGTTCTGAACTGAAGAAGCTTCTTGGATGAGAAGCAAAACATCTTCAAGGAAAAACAAAAAGTCCAGTTGACTCTTGAAAAAGCACCTTTGGGGACAACCCTGACCTGGATGACTGAGACTCTCCATAGACACTGATTACATAAGGTTGGCAAGCCACAGCTTTGACTATGTAATATGAAATTCCAAATTTGGATTCCCGGGCACAAAAAGTTAAATAATGCCAATATAGTACCCGACAGCCTCTCTGAATGGATTTTTTAACACATCTATTCTAGCTGAAAATAAAAAGTGGAACCCTGCCTAGTGCTCTACTTTGCTATGTGGCTCGAACGAAAGCTATAAATCTGTAAGAATAATGCTTCAGTGTTTTTCAAATATGTGGGTATAGACACACACATTTTGTCTGGCTCTTGATATAGAAGTTTAAAATAACCAAGGGAATCAATTAGTCATATTGTTCTGCCAGATCCAGGATGCTTCCTGGTATGATTATGGAAGATTACTTGCTCACTTCATAATTTAGCATAAAATAGATTAGATTTCTAAGCACTACATTCGGTTGCAGCTGTTACAGGTAGTCCTTGTTTAGTGACCACCTTGCTTAGCAATCATTGACAAAAAAAAGTAACTTTGCAACCAATGCCTGCATTTGCAACCTTTGCAGGGCTGTAAAGCAAAGCAAAGCTGACATAAGATCATAAGCACAAACATGGTTTTCCTTTATGACTGTTTCAGTTAATACTGAGCTGCTGGGGCCAACTGTGGTCACTAAATGAGGACTGCCTCTACTTGCACACATATATTCAGGATATTAAGTATGCCAATAAATACATCGCTCAAATCTCCTTCTCTCAAATGAATGTACAGATCTTTGCAAGCCTTTGAATCTCGTTCTCCTTTACTCCAACTGTAATATGAGTTACAATTAGTTTCAGTTCATAATGCTGTTCTCATATGAACTGTTCCAGTTCTGATTGTGGGTTACGAGCCCCGGTTTTTGTAAGACTGCGCCCTTAATGAACCAAATGGCCTCTTTTTTTTAGCAAAAATTCCTTGTCTGAAGCAGATGCATAAGACTGCTGCTGTGTTTATGCTATGCATAAGTCTCTGCTTTGTTTCTGAAGTCTAGCATTCCAAGTTGAAAGCTCATTGTTCGTTTGCCTCGATGTCTGAGTTAATACAAAAGCAGATATCTGTGAAATACATAGAAAAAAAAATACTTTGTGTGGCATTTAGTGAGTCCAAATGTTTAATGCATTCCTTTATTTTTGATGCAGGGAGCTTAAACCAGAGAAGGCCAACTCGTCATATTCTCATGTACCACTTAAGTCAGTTCAAGTGGACTCATCTAACATTTCTATTCTGAACGATAAGCCCAGATACATTTATGCATTCATTTATTATTTCTTATATAGCTTGTGAACCACTCTATAACCAAGTTCTCAGTTTTTGTAACTGAACCCATCCTGATCTCTAGAGCAGTGGTCACCAACCAGTGGGCCGGGGACCACTGGTGGTCTGTGAGAAAATTTTAGTGGTCTGCAGAGAAATGTCACCCCCAAAGCAATTAATCCAGGCTACGCGGGAACACAAGGCTGCGCCGCTCACATGGCCTGCGGGAACACAAGGCTTGCATTGCAAACAACATGAGGTAGTGAGGGGAGGGGGAAAGGGCAGAGGGGGGACTTGCTTGACTCTCCCCACGCACCTCGACTGGCTGCTTCTTTCCACTTCTTTCTTCTTCTGCTTTTGTCTGCATGCAAGGAAAGCAGCGAAAGTCTTTCTTTCTCTACCCCAAACTCCACCAGAAATAAGTCTTTGGGATCCCGCAAGGCATCCTACTCCAAGAGGCTGTGCCGCTGCGACAAGTCTCACAAAGACTCATTTCTGGTGAAATTTGGGAGAGAGAAAGAAAGACTTCTGCTGTTTTCCTTGCATGAAGCCAAAAGTCTCTCTCCCCCTGAGAACGGAGCTGGAGATGGTATCCTGCGATCCCAAATAAAGAACAGTTGATCGGTAGGAAAATAGAATTTTCCTGCAGAATTTTTTTGGGATTTTCCCAGGGTCTCTGGTCCATGGGATTTAAAATTATGAGTTTGGTGGTCCCTGCGGCCCAAAAGGTTGGTTATCCCTGCTCTAGAGTCTAGGCAGCATACAAAAAAGTAGAAACAATACAAATACAGGAGAAAAAAGAAAGCCATAATAAGACAAACTACCCCTATTAAACACATACTATAAAACAATCACCTCGGTGGAAACATGGAAGAAAAATGGCTGTCTGAAATGCCATATGACCTTCTAAAATGTTCCATAGTCCAATAGGCCTGCTGTTCTGTCTTAGGCTTCCCCAAAAAGCACTAGGTCAATTCTGAGTCCCAGGAAAACTTCTTTTATTACATTAATGTGAATTTATTTCATTCACAATCAGCCAACAGCTTGGCAAACAGTCTTGCAAAGATATACTAATTATCTCAGACCTTTATCAATCCTGGAACACTGCCCAGTAAAATTCCACACTCAGTGCTGACAGGGAAGGGCTGGGTTATACAGACAAATCTTTATGAGGCTGGAATGAACGAATGAGCAAGTTGTTTCCTGCAAAAGCCCCTCCCTCTTTTAATTCTGATGGGAGGGGGTATTCATCATCCACCTGTGGCCTTACTCCCACGTTGACCCTGAGTTCTTAATTGTGCCTTCCTTTTGGCAGCTCTGCACCTGTACAGGCTGGGAACCGGGTTCCAGAAGCTCCCCTGCCTCACTGCTGTCCAAGCCCAAAGGCAGCTGATGACTGCCAGCCTGCCCTGGCCCCATCTCTGCTTCTGATGCAGAACCTTTATCCGAGCCTTCCTCAGCCTCGAGGACTGGCCCGGGTTCCTCCCCAACCTCCTCACTACTGTCCAATTCTGCTGCCAGCTCCACCAGCCACTGGAGGGCCACAATACTTGCCTTTTTGTCCATGAACCCTCAACCTCCTCTCAATTTACCTAAATGTAGAAATAAAATAGGACTTGCTTTGAGGAAATATGCACATGGGAGTCAAACGAGCAAGCACTTTCATGTACATCGGTGGGAAATCCACAGGTGATGCTATTACTTTTTTTTTTTTTTGCCAACTTACAGCAACCACAATGGGTGTGAAAGGGGGATGGTTTTATCCCTCTCTCCCCTGTTTTTCTTGAGCTATGTTTTTAAACAAAGGTACTTTGAATTAAGGGCTTGATAAAAATACCAATGGCTGCTCCAGATACAGTACTATCTCAAGGTCCTTTTGAAAGCAAGATAATTTTGAGCTCACTAAATCCATTTTCACTCTATCACATGTACAAATATCTTTGTGGCTGCTACACATCTCTTCTTGCAACCCTCAGAGGTTCTTGGCAGGAGGAAAGGTTGTTCTTCTACCTGTCAGATCATAGCTGGTTATATTGTTTTTACAAAGGAACATTTCTGCATCCAAGTTCTTTCTCTACTTTATGTTCAGTTGTTTCCTATCCTCAGTTCCACTCATGCTGCAATGGCTTAATTTTGTTACCTTTTTCTGCTTAGCATTTTAGAAACATATTCAAAAGACCCTTACATGGGAGAAGTCATTAGTGTGATCACAAAATTTGGATAATTTCTACTTAAGTGGTTAATATTTACATAATGTATTTGCTGCAAATCCAGATTCATTTTAGTCACAACTTAATGAAATTAAAATGTCACTCTGGAAACTTTTGCAAGTCTAGCATTTTTCATTGACTGGTACTTTTTTTAAAAAAAATACTTATTTTGCAATTTTTTTCCTCCTTTCCATCTTGTTCTGGAGTTGGATATCAGGTGCCTTTGCATGATATGAATGTTTTCCGATTCCATTTCAAAATATATGTCAAGGAGAAGGAAATATTTACACATTTGTGACAAGATTTGGAAATAAATGGCAGAATTAACTTAGAAGTAATGTATTTCTAAATGACAAGCAATTTTGCTAAAGAGGTACATGCGGCTGTTGCTTCAGTTCTTTGATTTCTATGGACCCAAATAAAATTATTGGCTTTAGTAAAGTTGAGTGCTTCTTTTGCAAGATTAATTCTTCAATCCATTCTGTCCCGCACAGAAATACACACATTTCTCTCCTTCCTTCTGGCAGAAGTAGTTAGAATTAAAAAAAAAGCATCATGATGGAAAGAGGGTGAGAGTGAACATTATCTGGATATATTACTACCAGTGTATATTACCTATACAACTGTACATACCTATGTCATTTGTCTGAAATAGTATAGGGTTTCCTATTTAAGTAAGGGTTGGACTAGAAGACCTCCAAGGCCCTTCCAACTCTTATCATTCTATATTAGGAAGCAAAAGAATGATAGTAGTATTATTTTATAATAAGTAGCAACTACAAGTAGTCTTTGTTTAATATCCATTCATTCAGAGATCATTTGAAATTTCAGTGGCAATGAACAAAGGGGACATACAACTGGTCGTCTTCTTAGTTATGGCCATCACAGCTTCTCAACCATCATGTAATCACAAGTCAGGTGCTTGGCAACTACTTTGAAATTACAACACTACAGCATCCCATTGATCATATGATTACCATTTGCAACCTTCATGGACAGCTTCTTGGAAGCCCAGTCAATGGGGAAGCTGCAAGAAGTCACAAAGGCAGGATTTGCCTAATAAGGCCAATTGGGACTTCCGGAACTTCCATTGTAAGTCAGAGCAATTGTGTGACATCAGACCTGACAACCACATCACTTAGCAATGGAGTTCCCATTATTGTTGCTAAGTGGTTGTATTCCTTGCAATAATCCTCCATGGAAATACTAGCAAATGAAGAAGTATATAACAAAAGTAGAATATAAGTAAACAGTGAAATCTCCATCTTCAAGATTCCGCATCAGGCGCTATGGATGGTACAGAGTGACATTTTAAGAACTGAATGTGTTGTGTTAGCTTGATTATAGCTTTCTAAACTATATAAGTATATTTTTATAGTTTATAAGAAAACTTTGGGGAATATTCAAGAGTTTGAATGAAGTGATCCCTCTTGTGCTTTCCTTTTTTCTTTCTTACCTGGTAAGAGGTATTTTTTTTCTCTCTCCAAACCTCTTCTTTATAAATAAATATGATACATTTAAAGATGCAAGTGACTGAGTCAATTTTGTGACAGGTTTTTTTTTTGTCTGCTGAAGAAAGTGATTTTATGATGATTATCTGTCTCAAGAGCTGAAAGGATATGAGAGAGCTTTTACAAAACTATCTTCCTCTCTTGGGTCTTAAGAAGAGCAACTGATCAGGAGGGAGAAAATAAAATAGGTACTGCACGGTTCCAACAAGTAATCTCAATATCCAAATCTTATAAGCACCACGTAAAACTGTTTATATTTATCTGTCTAATCTAATATACAAGCCCATTAAATACTAATCATTTAAGGCCAATGTCTTCTATGGGGGAGGGAAGTCCTTGTTTTGAACTGGGGCATTGTTTTTTAAGACAACATCAATGCTTTTCATGTTGCTTTGATTGAAAGTGTTGGGCATTTTATGTTTGCATACCATTTACAAATATCTGCTCCTTTAAAAAAACTGCCAATCAAACTGACAGCACTTCCAGTCTACTCCAGCCCCCTTCATTTTCCCCCTTAAGGAACTCAGGATTACAAAACGAGGAACCCTTCATTCTGAATGCCATCGAATGGACATTTTGAAGCAGGAATACCGAGTTTAACTGCATGCAAGCGTTGCCAACATTATTATTTTTTGTTTCTTGCTCAGCTATGCAAAGGAGACACAACTGTTTTTTCATACTGTACCAGTGGAATAAGGAGGAATTTGCCCATCTGTTCCACAGTGGCTACTGGTTCACATTTGAATATTCATCACGGCAGTGTCAAAAGACACATCCTGATTGCACGTCATAGACAAGACTACGACCCTAAACACAGTCCTACTCAGCGAATAAATTCCCACATTCTGCTGATACCTGCTACCATTCATTCATTGAAAAGAAAGCAAATGGAATACCTGGCTAGGTGACTTAGCCCTGAGGAATATCGTCTGCAGCTCATCACTCTCTTCACAGGGCTAGCATTTGAAAGATTCTTTGGAACTTTCACCGGGAGTATGATGCGATACTAGTCGGATTGATGACATAAGTACGTGAGTTAATATAAGATGAGAACAAGGACTAAGACCGTAATATTAGGCATGCTGCCAAAAATTCAGGCAATGAGAGTTTTGTAGAATTCTACAACATTAGCTACAATGCATTCGGAAATAATCCTATAGAATAGCATAGTGGTGTCTTATAAAACCACTATGTGAAGTGTCCAGGAAGAATGGGAATGTCTATAAAATGAGTTACTGAAGGTGCAGTCATTAACAATCCCTACAAGAAGGGGGGGAAATGGGAGAAATCTAAAAAAAAGCATCATGGACACATGTAGAGTTTTCTAAAAGGCCGAACAGAAAATTAGATGTTCAGAAAATGGGAAAAGGAGAGAATGCTCAGCCAAAGAAGAATGGAAGATAGTCTTCGTAATCGGAGGAATTGGGTCTGAAAAGCTGAAGCTCAGAATAAGCTGAGGCTTGTGAGAGATATCAAAAATAATAAAAGGGAGAACTCTTTTGGTATGTTAGAAATAAAAGCAAAGCCAAAGAAATTATTGAACCATGGCGAGGAGAAATTGGTGATCCAGTAAAAGGGGATAACGAGAAGGGAGAGCTTCTTAACTCCTATTTGGTGTCTCTCCTCCCGTAGAAGTAAAATGGAACCCTAGCTGATTTAAACTATCCCATGAAAGGAATGAGGGAAGAGCAATTTTGGATAGCCAAAGAGAAGTAAGAATTTACCTAAGTTACCTTAAATTAATTCAAGTCTCCAATACAGATGGGTTATAATCTGTGGTACTAAAAGAAGTAACTGAGGTGATAGTAGAGACATTCCTTGATCATTGTTGAGAACACCCAGAAGACTGTTGAGATCTGAAGAAGAGCATTATCATATCCACCTTCAAAGAAGGGAAAAAAGAGAATTCAGGAATCTACAGACCTGCCAGTATATTGTCTATACTGAGCAAAATCTTTACATAGTTTATTATTCAGCAGTTCATGGCTACTTAGGCATGTTAGAATTAAGAGGAATCAGCATGGGTTTGTCACAAAGACTTTGTGCCAGACTATTCTTACTGCCTTCTTTGATAGACTCTCTACCTTAGTAGATTGTGATAAGTCCAAAGATGTAGGATACCTAGATCTGATTTTTGTCAGAGTAGTTTACAGGTAGTCTTAACTTACGATCACAGTTGTGACTAGATTTCCAGGCATAAATCGTTATGGTCACAAGTCAAGGCACCCACATGACAGACCCGAATTTATGACATTTTTTTGCTGCAGTTGTTAATTGAATTCAAGGTCATTAAGCAAATGCTGAGGTTGTAAATGTAAATCCATTCTTCCAAATGACTGGAAAATCATGGTGACATGACCATGGGATGGTGCAACCAATAATAAAGGTGAGCTGGTTGCCAAGTACTCAAAATGACAATGAGGGGTAGCAGGAGATTTTATAAACAATAGAAGTGCTTTGCAGACTGTAAAACAATCTTCCCAGGCCAAGCAGCCATTAAGCAACTGGCTGTAAGTTGGGGACACCTATGTGATATTCTCTTCCATAAATTGATTAAAATATGAGCTAGATTAATTCTCATTTGGTTGACTGATCACTCCTCAAAAATGTTCATTAATGGTTCCACTTCAGCTTGGAAGGAATTATCAAGAGCGTGCTTAGTGGGTCTTCTCCTGAACACTATTTGTGTATCAACCTTTTTATCAATGACTTAAATGAGAGAGTTGTATCACAGTTTCCAAGTGAAACAACACTAGGAGGGAAAGCTAATATTTTAGATGAAAGAGAGAAGATTCACAAAGATCTAGACAGACTTGAGCATTGGACTAAAATGCTTAGGATGGAATTTAATAGGAAATTAGAAAGATCTGCATCTGTACAGGAAAATGTAAGGCACAAGTACAGGGAAGTTGTATTTGGCAGTAAAATGTGTGCAAAAGTATCGTTGTTTATTACAAGTCAAAGGGGAGATATAGCAGCTTAACAGGAAATGCTATCTTTGGATGCATTAATATATGAGTACCACAGGAAGTGATGTTCTGCCTTGGTTAGTGTTCATTTATCTTATCCAACTCTCTGTCCCAGAGTGCAAAAGGACCATGACAAATTGGAGTAGTTCAGAAAAGGGCTATCAAAATGACGAGCAGGGTCTGGAAACTAAGCTCTATAAGGAAAAGTATGAGCTGGGTCAGTAGGAGCTGGATATCTTCGATCTACAAGGGGGAAAAGGAAGGTGGGGGAGATATTAGAGTGGTCTTACGTGTCTGCGAAACTGCTACAATATCACGAATGAAGAAGGTGGAAGGTAGGCTATTTCCAACAGCTATAACCCAACCAGTTGTTTTTGCCAATTTGCATCATGCCACCATCAGATTGGAGGCACCGATAACAACTTCTCAGAGATTCCTCCAGCAGTAGACAAGTTGCAGGCCTCGCCATTATTATATAGCAAATATACTCTATGGTGTTTTTTTTTTTCTCTCTCTCTCTTGTCTCTGGGGAAGTACAGCAAAAGATTCCAGGTCAATTATGACTTGGCTAAAATGGCACAAAAGAGGCCTATTCAAGGACAGTTAAGCCATTCCAAAGAAATAATGCAAAGTGCAGGATGTATTGGGGACAAAAAGGCTGATGTCACACTCAGAATGGGAGAAAGATAAAATATTGGCAAAGAATGTCTTTGGAAATGCCTCTGACTTTTCAACTGATTAATCTCTCTCTCTCTTGATTCCCCAGGTAGCTGGCAGTACCAAGCAGGCCTCAAAATCTAAAGTGGGTCAGACCTGACTAGTGCGTAGGTGGAAGATTAGCGAGAAATCCTAGAATAATAAGTCTGAGTTCCTAGAATAAAGCAATAGTCGGCCACTGCTGTATTGTTGATTTTTTTTTAAAAAAAAAGTCCTCAAACAAATCCTGAAATAGACATGTTGATGAAGTCACCAGAAATCAAATTTGACTCAAATGAGACTTTTAATCTTATATGTTTTCAAGAGACAATTTGCTCTCTAGGGCTGTAGTTTATACATGTTTCTGAAAGACTTCTTCTGGAATATGTTTGCCAACAGTTTTTAATCAGATGAGGAAACTGACATAATCACAAATGATCTTCCCTGCACTTCATCTCAAGGGAACACCAAATGTTTCCTTCCACTTTAATTGGATATGCTGACTCCTCAACAATGTGTCTAAATTCCTTTCATTTCTAATTAAAGGAAAATCTATTACACCTCTGTTAGGCCCTTCTGGAGCCACAATGGAATCAGAGAGGACTTTCAGGGTCATGTCAAATAGAGGAAAGTATACATGCCTAGAGAGGCATTTTAAGATATCTTCTCTGATATACACATTTTCAAGGCCCATGTGTATATGTGTATTTCAATCTTTCATTCAATTGGCTCTTGAAGATAAATTAGGATCTCCCAAACTTTTACCTAATGGACATGTTTGGAAATTTGAGAGGCTATCCTGGTTGCAATGACGGATGTAGGGAGGATGCAGAGCAAAAGTATGTCCTGTAACCAGGAGTCCCAGGCAGTACAATGAGAATTCAAGCTAAACTCTAGTCAGGCATAATCTTGAATAAGGTAAGAGGACACCTTTTTCTCATAAGTGTCCATCCCGAGTTATAATAATGTCAGTATGTTTGATGTTGGTATTCAAACACTACCCTTCAATTTTTGCATGATGACAACGCACACAAGCGTATTAGATAGGACTTCTCTTATTCCTAAACTTTGAGATCTTCAAAGAGCTTGCCGTGTGTGAGTGAGAGCTGATTTTTTTGCACAATCCAGATCAGGAACTCTTCTGAGTTCCTCCTTGTAACTCTTATAGCGTGTTACAAGGAGAGAACAACAGGACTATATCTACCTCAAGAAGAAAAGTCAACCCAGGATGCAAAGCACAAAAAAAAAAGAATAGTTTTATCATAAAAAATAAAAAACAAAACAGTAAAACAAACAAAATGAAGAAAAACAAAAGAATACATTGAACCTAACAACAACAACAAAGAAAGAAAAATAGTTTACAAAAGAAGAGGAAAAAGGGGTCAATTAAATTTAACATGTGGGATGCACCCTCACTGGGTGCTGAAAGAAAAAAAAGCAATAAGTTCTCCTCCCCCTTCACACACACACACACACACACACACACACACACACACACACACACAAAACAAAGCAGTCAACCTGTTGAGAAAGCTTATTCTTGCAATGGGCTTAGTTTTACATCAACACGCACAGGATTTAGCTTAGCAAAATGCCACAGATTCTGCTGTGGCAAGACTGGCTCTTTAATCATGGCCAGGAACTTGAATCATAAATATCACAAGTCATATGATAAATCATAAATATACCAGAGGACTTTTCCCTCTGAATGAAGAGTTCAATAAGAGCAAACTGAATACAGGTAGTTCTTGACTTTTCATTCAGTGACCATTCAAAATTACAATGATACCGAAAAAAAGTGACGTCTAACAGGGCCCTCAGACTTAGAATCCCCACAGCATTCTCCACAGTCACATGATCAAAATTCAGACAACCGGCATGTATTCATGACAATTGGAATGTCCTGGGGTCATGTGATCACCATTTACTTCTGACAAGCAAAGTCATTGAGGGAAGGTAGATTTACTGAACAACTGCAGTGATTCATTTAAGAATCATGCCCCAAAGGTCATAAAATCAGGCACAACTCACTTAACAACCATCCTGTCCAGCAACAAAAATTCTAATCCTAATTGTGGTTGTAAGTTCAGAATGACTTGATGTGCCCTGTAAGTATTCAAGAAGGGCAGGGGTCCATTTTGTAGCCTCTCCAAAGTAAAGCTTTTGCTGTTTAATATTAAGTGGAGGCCACACTGCCCGAGCCCCTCTTTTTTGAGGAAATGCTGAGATAGAACATGTTTACCATTACAGTTCTGAAGGCTGAATCACAGCCAGTTTATTTCATCTCTTGGTTGTTCTTTTTATCCACATCCGAGATATTACTGAGGCTGAGTTCATGCTTCAGTTGCATTCTAATCCCCAAACCCACTTTACATATTTTCTCTGCTAGGACATCTGTACTAGCCCAGCCTCACTTTCTACTAACCTATCCTCTTATTTTTTTTTCCCTCAGCTGCTCGGTATTTTTACATCCCTCAAGAGGGGCTAATTCTTTACAGCTGCATCCTGCTTGCCAAGAATCTCACATGTGCAAATTATTAATCTTTTCTATTGCTACAGTAACTTCCAAGGCTTTAAACACACACACACATACACACTCCCCCCCCATCTGAAGCTGGCCTTTTTCCAAGGAAACTTTCCCTTTTACTTCGCTAACGGATAATCTGATCTCCTGCGGAGTTGACATTGTCAGTTAGCACCATTGTTGAGCCACAGTTCCCCGTTTCCAAGGAATAATGTACCAACTTGGATTTAATTAAGAAATATAAACCTGCGTGTTTTATTTGGGTGTTGAAACTGGGGTTGCACGAAGAATTGCTTTATTTTCTCTCCCAACAAATATTTTAAGGCATTTTTTTTTGTCAGCAGCTGTTTTGACTGAGCCAGAACCAGTACTGGAAACTTGAGATATGTAAGCAGAATCCTAAAATTATATAGTTTGAGCTACATCCAAGCAGATTTCCCTGGCTTCTCAGCTTAATGTATTAAGATGAAAGCTTTTGACACAAACTCACTAATACAGATATATAGCTCACAGGACCATGTATATCTCATTTGTACAAACATATGCATATATCCTCCTTCAAAAGTATGGCTAATAATATCAGCAACCATCTAGATTCATACCTTCCTTCAACAGCAGTATGAGGTGAGGCTGGACCAAGATGTATCGATTACCTAAAAGTTGTGGTGGCTCAGTGGTTAGAATGCAGTTCTGCAGGCTACCTCTACCTACTGCCAGCTGCCAGGAGTTCAGCAGTTCGAGTCTCACCAACTCAAGGTTGACTCAGCCTTCCATCCTTCTGAGTTGGGTAAAATGAGGACCCAGATTGTTGGGGGCAATTTGCTGACTCTGTAAACCACTTAGAGAGGGCTGTAAAGCATTGTGAAGTGGTATGTAAGTCTAAGTGCTAGTGCTGGTACTAGTGCTAAAAGTCACTTCTGAGCCGCCAGGGTTAACATTGGACTTGCATTTCACCCTAGATCTGTGTTCAACACTTTCACTACCAAATGTCTATGGAGATTCTCAGTCATCCAGGTCATGGATGACCCAAAGGTGCTTTTTTTCAAGAGGGAACTGGACTTTCTGGTTTTTGTGTGTGTTTTTGTTTACAGATGTTTCTCTTCTTATCCAAGAGGCTTCTTCAGCTCTGGCTGAAGGTGGGGAATGGAAGATTTATACTTCTGGATAGCAGTAGTGGAATCCTATCTGTTCCACTACCAGTATGGCGATTACACGTGGGTGCGTGTGCATCTAAGGTGCGTGCAGCTTTCCTTACACCAGCTGAGCCCTGCAGCGCCAATCAGCTGAGAGGATAAAGAAGAGAAAAACACAAGAGCAAGTGGGAGGGCCGATCCTGCGCCATTCTCTTCTTCTCTTCTCAGCTGAAGCTTCCCTCCTCTCAGCTGATGTGGGAGCCTTTTTTTGTTTGTTTTTACTACCGGTTCAGCTGAACTGGTCCGAACCAGTAGCATACCACCACTCCTTCAGAGAAAATACTCCTTCAGAGAAAAAACAGAAAGTCCAGTTGCCTCTTGAAAAAAGCACCTTTGGGTTTCACTACCAAACGACACAACCTTGTCATTGGTTTAGAAATGTCTAGCAGCACTCCATGGGCTTTTTTAAAAATGGGTTTATACCAACTAGTAGAAGAACTACATCTGGTACTCCATCTAATTTCATATAGCTTCTGTCCTATATTTAAAGGCCATATGCAAGGGATTCATTCAGACACAAGAGTTTAAATGCTGTTACAGGAAATCCTCACTTAATGACCTTAATTGGAACTGGCAACTCCATCACTAAGCTATAGAATCATCAAACGAGATATCATGTAACCCCGTGACATGCGATTTACTGTTGACTTCTCCAGTGACTCTGGTTGTTGGAAGGCAGCTGGGAAGTACAAAGATGGGGTATAAAGTTCCCTTTTCAGTACCATTGTAACTTCATAGGATCACCAAACAGGGTGCTCATTAAGTAAGGACTTCCTGCGGTTCTGCCATTGCTTCATTTTCCTGTTCTTTTTGACAAACTGAGTAATTTACTTAAAGAGATAGTTGGCGCCATGCAACTTCTTTTCTTATTTACCTATTTACCTAAGAGGTTAAACATGTTTTTAAGTTTAGTAAACAGTTCTTTAAAAGTGCAACTATATTTGCAGAAATGGAAGACAACTCCATCAGCAGAGCAAATGGAACACTTTCCTCCTTTAGTCCTTTTAAGAACCTGTTTGGGAAGAAATTCCTGGTGGAATTTCCCACTTCTCTTTGCTTACACTTTTTTAAAGATATTTTTTTTAAAATTTACTTTTCCTTCCCTACTCTACTTATGGGGTTACCATTTGGATGCTGCTGACCTTCAAAATAATGTAGTTTGAAAGTTAAGTTAGTCGCAAGCCAGGCAGTTAATTTGCAAGCAGTTCTGTCTTCTCTGATGGCATTTTGAAACATGGACCAGAGATGGAATGATTCCAATCATTTTACTGCTACAGATCTTCTCTTAGACATGCATGGGTCAGAGAGGATGAATGGGCTGATGAAATACAATATGTATACAAATGCCTGCAGAAGCAGGCAATGTGCTGACAAGTTCTAAGGACACCTTCATGTGATTACTTCAAGTCAGTGTGAGGCTGACTGTGGACCAATCAGAGTGCATCACACTGGCCCACTTGAAAAGCTGAACTGGCTTATATCTGGCTCTGCATACATTTATTTGCAACCAAAGTAGAGTTTGATGCGCCAGACTATGGCTAAACAGAGCTTGTAGATGGCTTGTATTATTTTTGGTGGCAATTCCATCCTCACTCTGCCTCCAGGCTCAAAACAACAACAACATTGATTTGCTTTGTCTTTCCTAATTTACAAAACTTCTCATACGCTTTTGCAAATGCTACTTTATTCCTGGAAAAGACACAGTATTACATTCATACCTAATGCATGAAAGTATCTTTTCAGGATTGAATCCAAAGCATTGCACAGCCCTAACTGGTGTTAGTATTCCTCCTTTGCTTGAGTACAATATAGCAATAGCACTGAGACTTATATACCGCTTTGTAGTGCTTTACAGCCCTCTCTAAGCGGTTTACAAAGTCAGCATATTGCCCCCAACAATCTGGGTCCTCATTTTACCAACCTCAGAGGATGGAAGGCTGAGTCAACCCTTGAGCCCAGTGGGATTTGAACTGCCAAATTGTAGGCAGCTGACCATCAGCAGAAGTAGCTTGCAGTACTTCACTCTAACCACTGCGCCACAAAGGCTTCTTATATATAATGTAAGGATTATATAAAACAATATATATTTCTTTCCCTTACAAATCTAAACATAAGACCCAGTCACAACCGAGGAGCAATACAGCATCTAATAATATGTATGTTTCTTTCTATGAATTTGGTCTTGACTTGAGCCTTGCATTTCAGTCATTTCAGTATACAATGATTTCTAAGGAAAGTCATGCAGAATACATAACCTATATATTGCTAACACTTTAACAAGTATAAATGTGGGTCTCTGTCTATGATGAACATGAATTATGGACCAATGCTAAACTAAGTTCTCTCTTACAATTTATTTTTAAGCAGAGACGATTAGCCAATGAAAAATATGTGTACACACCTGCTAATCAGTAAACATGCTGGTTATTGGTGACTGATTGACCCAGAAGGTCCTCAAAAACGTTGTCTAATTCAACTAATACACCAGCTAAGATTGGACTTAAGCATAGTACATAAAATCATATGTTACAATGTCTTACCAGTTAATGAATATTTCAGCTTTAACTACAACAACACAAGAGCACACCACAGATATAAACCGAATGTTAACCACTCCAAACTTTACTGCAGGAGTATGATTTCAGCAACATAGTCGTCAATGTCTGGAATTCATTACCTGATTCTGTTGTCACTTGCTCAAACCCCACACTCCTTTATCCTCAAACTAACCTCTATTGACCTCACCCCATTCCTAAGAGGTCTGTAAGGGGCGTGCATAAGCACAAAATCATGCCTACCGTCCCTGTTTTGGCTTGGAGGTTTGAGCCTGCTTTGTCAGAGGTCGAGCACTTGGACAATGAGGAAGAGGAGGATTTGGCTCTGAGGTTTGAGCCTGCTTTGTTAGAGGATTTGGAATTGCCTTCCTCCCCAGGACTTTCCTCCTTGGCAGGACCTTCCTCCCTGATTGTGCCTCAGGTGTCGGCAGATAATCAGGAGAGCGTATCAGAGCCTCTGACTGAGGATCAAGCTGAGGAATGCTGGCTTGATGCGAGGCAACGGTGCAGGAAAAAGTGTAAGTTGCAACGTAGAAAGAAAGGACGAATCAGAGACTGAGATGAGGGACTGACATGCCCCACAGAGAATAAAAGTGGGTGTGTTCGCTCTGAGAACTTGTTCGGGACAACGTGTTAATTTATGAGAGAAGCTTCGAAAGATTCTGTGTGTGGCGATCGCTTGCTTTATTCTTGTTCTTGCTTTATTGTCGGACTTGGCAGACAGCTTGTGTGAGACTGCCAAGAACTTTCTCGTCTCAAGGAATTTAACCCTGTCATCACTGGACTTGTTTGCTTGTTTATATTCATTTGGAAATTATGACTTCTCACCTCGTTGGCACTGGTGAGACATAACACGTCCCCGTCCTATTGTCTCTTTTTATTAGTTCCTATTTCATGTATTTATACTTATGTTTATTCTTATTTCTTTTATATTGTAAATGTTTGACTAAATAAATAAATAAATACAAATAAACCATCTTCTCAAGTCTAGTTTAACCTTGCTTTGCTTTGCTTTCAAGTATCTGGTTTAGGTATTTGTCCTCTCAATTCTCCTTTCTTTCAACAATGTTACTTCAGGCACGTGTTCCTTTCTTGAGTGATAGCAAAATACGGAATTGGAAAAGAAAGTAGGAACAATTACATTGAAAGGAACCATGTAAGTCCTTTCTATCAAAGTGGCCGTAGCCTTTATTATTGAATTGGACAATTCTGTAACCCATAGCAACAATATTTTGAAAGGTACAGGTAGAAAACTGAAGAAAGCATGTTCAAAAATATTTTTTCCTAATCTATAGATGTATAAACACAACTTTAGAAATGTCACAATTGACATGTTTATCTGCCAGACATTGGTAATCTTCTTTGTGGCTCTACACCTGAGACTACAACTCTAATCCATAATTGATAAATTATGGAGAGGCTGGTCTTTTGCTTTCATTGAAAGGTAGATACATTTAAGATGAAGTTATCTTTTATTTGGACATATGCACAATGCAAGCAATGTCTGAGAACCCTCACTTTTAAAAATGACTCGCTTAATGGAAGTTAGTTGTAAAACAACATTTTATAACACTGTACCTTTATACAGGTCTCTCATTCCTATATTAACTGGCCAAGGAAGCCAATGAATTGTGCATTGTACTACATCATGTGGAAAAGAATATGAGAAGTAGGATGGGTGTCCTGCTTTGAAGCACAGAAACTTGTCCTGTGGGTGCTTTCCATTCGTAACTATGGAAAACTCTTTGCATCCCAAAAATACAGAAAGTATCCAAAAGGTACATGGTGTGCATAGGATGGCAAATGATGTGAATTGTATACTAATATAATTTTGCCCTCTTTGCATTGTGGCTTCTCCTGAAAGACAAGGAGAAAATTTTATTTTTATTTATTTATTTGATTTGTCAATCGCTTACAAGATAATAGGTATAAGTATAAACATAATTATGAATACATGAAATGGATACATATAAGAAAAATAAAAAGAAACAATAGGACAGGGATGGTAGGCACGTTGGTGCACTTATGCACGCCCCCTACAGAAAGGGGTGAGGTCAATAGTAGACAGTCTAAGATTAAAGTTTTTGGGGTTTGGGGAAGAAACCACGGAGTCAGGTAGAATATTCCAAACATTGACCACTCTGTTGCTGAAGTCATATTTCCTGCAATCAAGTTTGGTGCGGTTTACCTTGAGTTTGTATCTATTGTGTACTGTTATGGTTGAAGCTGAAGTATTTATTGACAGGACATTGCAGTGTATGATTTTATATACTATACTTAGATTGGACCGAAGGCAGCGTAGTTCTAGGTTTTCTAGGTCTAGAATTTCAAGTCTGGTGGCATAAGGTATTCTGCAATGAGTAGAGGAGTGGAGAACTCTTCTTGTGAAATATTTCTGGACTTTCTCAACTGTGTTAATATCAGATACGTAATGCGGGTTATAGTGATGCTAGTTCAAGGCAGAGGTAGCATTCAGTAGATTCTGACCAGTTCTGGAGAATCGGTAGCAGAAATTTTGAGTAGTTTGGAGAACTGGCAAATACCACTTCTGACTGGAGATTTTACAGCATCCTTCCCCTGCCACTCCCACCAAGCCACGGCCACAGAACCTGTAGTAAAAAAAAAATTGAATCCCACCACTGGTTCAAGGACGATTATATTTCCTTTTCCCCTTATTAACTATTTATTCCAAAGCTTACCTTCAACAGCCTATTCTAGCTCTGAACACTGGATCAAATAGAGCTTGTACTTATTTATTTATTTCATTTATTTATTTATTTATTTCCCAGTCTATCTATCATTCTATCAGTCTATCATTTGCTATGGAGGCCCTTTGATCAAGTTTATCTCAAATCAACCAACCATCCAGACCCCAAGGTTTGGTTCTGTAGATCCTTAAGAGTGATTTGTTGGTCTGAAGAGAAATATTCATTAATTAACATATAATTAACATTAATTAAATCTACTGTTCTTTGTCACTGCAGCTCTTCACTAGGGTCCCAACAGTTCATTTAGACTGTTCAAAGTTACTACACCACTGAAAAGAGTGACTGATGACTGTTTTTCACACAACCATTGTAGCATCCTGTTGCTCCTCTTGTAGCATTGTATCAGGATTCTGGCAGTTACTCCAATTAAATCATGAGCCTCGAGCCACACTCCCAAAACTAAAAAAGGTTTATTTGAAGGTAGTATTCTACGTCTGGCATTTACCTGGGCATAGCCAACTCTGAGATACATAATTCACGGTCACCCTTGATCCTGCTTTCCCCCCCACCCGCCTGGGTGTATCATCCAATGAAAAACGTCCATAGCCAAACATCATCAATCATGCTCTCCAATTAGATTTTTGTTGGCAGAAGCTTCAGTCATCTAATCAGTCTTTGAAGAAAATAAGAATGGAATGTACTTTCGATTCCATACTGCCACTTGCTCTTTGAAACTCCCCCCTCCCACTTCTTTCTGTTGTCAACTATAAAACGTGTATACAAAATGTTTTATAGTTGACACCCACGGTCACGTGATCCAAATTGGGAGGCTTGGCAATTGACCCATATTTATGACGGTTGCAGCATCCCAGGGTCATGCGATCACCTTCTGACAAGCAAAGTCAAGGGGGGAATCCCGATTCACTTAACAACCCCGTTACTAACTTAACAGCTTCAGTGATTCACTTAACAACTGTGGTAAGAAAGATTGTAAAATGTGGGTCACAGCTCACTTAGCAACTGTGTCATTTAGCAATAGAAATTTGGGGCTCAGTTGTGTTTGTAAGTGAAGGACTACCCACAAAAGGAACAAATTGCACTTTTATAAGGCTAAAAATCTGTATCTAAATATGAGCTCCGTTGGATTTTTTTTTTCTTCCTGAAAGGAAACTTTTATTCCTAGTTACTAACCATTATGGCAGACATTCCTTATATAAATATATAAAAAAAGGTAATGAGTCTTTCTTAGAATAAGATGCATTTTAATTAGATCCTACTGCACTTGAGAGACTTTGGTTCAATTCCCACCAGTCAGGGTCAGAAATGCAAGCACCGTAGTTAGCAGCCAGTTTTAAATCTCAGATGCACAAAGCAAGATGGGGGGTCATTCACTGGAGCAGGTACCCAAAGGGAAGGATGAAACGCAAGGCAAGGATTATTTCACAGCTTGGAAATGGCGCATGCTGCAGAACAGCCCGTCTTGAGCTGCAGACTGGAGGCAGCCTGAGTTGGCTCTTGCAGCTGGCAACTGATATTGAACCGCCTCCCTTAACTCTCTCTCTCTCTGTTAACTCTTTCCTTCTCTCTTTCCAGAAACAGTTATAAAGCAATGTGTTACGACCCCAAAAAGAGAGGAATGAAGAGTTCATCTATGTATATATTTTAAAAAAGAGAGTAAGCATAAATGATCCTTCTCTCTCTCTCTCTCTTTCTCTCTCATTCTTTCTCTTTCTGTTAACTCGTTCCCTTTCTCTTTCCAGAAACAGTTATAAAGCAATGTATTCTGATCCCAAAGGGAAAGGAATGAAGATTTCATCTATGTATATTTTTTTAAAAAGAGAGTAACCATAAATGATCCTTCTCTCTCTCTCTCTCTCTCTCTCTCTCTCTCTCTCTTTTTCCCTCTCTATACGAGAGTAAGCTAAAATGATCCAAATGCATAAGGCTGTGATCACTGAGAAGGGGAAGTTCGGCATAGTGGCAAAAGTACAATCCAATCTGACATTACAGTACTCCTCGAGTTACGACCACAATGGAACCCAACATTTATGTTGCTGAAAGGCGACCCCGTGACCCCATGACACTGCAACCATCATAAATATGAGCCACTTGCCGAGTGTTGAAGTTTGATCATGTGACTGTGGGGATGCTGCAATGGTCATAAGTGTGAAAAACGGTCATAAGTCACTTTTTGCAGTGCTTTTTGTAACTTCAGTCACTAAATGAACTGTTGTAAGTCAAGGACTACCTGTACCAAGAGGCATTAGGGTAACCACTAAGGTTCCTGCAATAAAAACAGAACATCTCTTACTAGTATCTGTCTTAGTTCCATTACTCCTATTGAATAATCTTCAACCTAGGACACCTTTTCCATTGTCACCCAGCCTGTACCACTCTTTTCTTGTGTGATTTCAGTGACATCACAAGATCTTGGCTGGAAATGGTAAAATCACAAATGCTTTTAAATCTCTGCTGATATTTAATTTCTCTCACACACACAAGATATATGGCAAATTATGTCACTGGTCTTTGTTTTACAGATTAAAAATGAATGTAGTTCTTGTTCAATAGCAATTCTTGCAAAAGCCAAAAAGAGAGAGAGTAATACACTGGAGAGAAAAGAAAAGTCCAAAAATAGCCAAATGAGAGCAAAGCATGTTATGTAACCATAGAATGGTGTTTGGAAAACTGTATAGTATGACTTTTGGTACTGTCCATGGGGTTTTTGTGGCAAAGATACTGGAATGGGTTGCCATTTCCTTCTCCGATTGAGGGCAAAAGCAGAAGAGGACGGCAAAGAATGTGGTGGCTGAATGGAGTCACTAAAGCAGTCGGCGTGAGCTTAAATTGACTCTGGAGGATGGTAGAGGACAGGAAGGCCTGGAGGAACATTGTCCATGAGGTCACGATGGGTCGGACATGACTTCACAACTAACAATGTCTACATCTATGTGACGAAGTTGATGGATGAAAAAGGGTATATCTGACTCAACAATTAGAAACCTTCAATGGACTTATTTTACACAGTTAGTTGCAGGTTCCATTGTTTGTTAATCTGTCTGTTGGTTTAGTAACTGAAGTCTCTTGTTGTTTACAAGAGGTTATATTAATCAAACAAATTCCCATTTCAAATCAGAAAGCAATACATTTCTTGGGAATTGCATACACGGAGATACTGGATATGCACATAGAACCCTCTTCCATCGAACATCAACATCAGAACCCACAAGCACCCATCATAACAACAAATAACACCTACAGAGATATTACAATGTAAACCTCATCTTGGCCTTGGGTGTTTTAGCTCTGAACATGTGTACCTAAGTTACAGTGTCTGTATCATGACTTGCATTTCATACACTTGGCCCCTTTGTCTTCCATGTGGAGGTCTATCACTTAGAATAATTTGGGGAACAATGTGTCCCCATTAGTTCCAAACTGGATCCAGTGTGTGTGACATGTTCTGTCTATACTTATCTCTAGTTTTGCCTCATGATCCAAAAAGAAATTTCAAAACAAACTGGGGTTCAATCAGGATTGGGATTCTACCAGTTCGCACCTATTCACTAGAACCGGTTGTTAACATTCTAAGCAGTTCGGAGAACCGGTTGTTAGAAGAAATTACTGGCCTAATCCTGTAAGGAAGGCAGGAAGGAAACATTCTGGTGTTGCTTACAGAAACTGCCTCTCCGTTAACCCTTATTACATTCTTGGCAGGACTAGACTTCCTGTCTCAGGAACGTCTCTGGAGTTTTTTTCCCCTCCTTTGCTGGTACTTTGCTTGTGTGGAGTGACCATTCAAAGTTACAATGGCACTGAAAAAAGTGACTTATGACCATTTTTCACACTTACAACTGTTGCAGCATCCCCACAGTCATGAGAGCCCAGGTGAGAAGATGTGTGCCTCGATGTGAGTGATATTGAGTTGGCCACGCCCAGCCAATAACATGACTACCAAGCCATGTCCACCAACTAAGCCATGCCCACAGAACTGGTTGTTAAAAAATTTGAATCTCACCCATGGCTTCAATCCTGTTACCCTACATTAGCCAGAACTATTGACCTCCACACCTATAGGGTTGCATAAAATATTTCTATGCCCTCTGTCATTTTTTGATGGCTCTGCCATGGGTAGATAACTTGTTGCTATTGATCCAGGACCACCCAGATAAATCTCTTGGATTGGAAGACGGTGATTTCTGAAAACTTTCTACTGAAATCAGTAGAAAGCAAATGAATTCTGTAGTATAAGAAGTGAAGCAGGGAAATCCTCAAAACTCCCACTGACATGTGTTTTCAAGACTTGGGCCTTCTCCCCAGTGTTAAAGGTGATTCTTGTCTATCCAAAGTTATCCCTCTCTACTTTAAGATATACTTGATGCCACCTTCGCTGTTTGAATTGACATGCATGGCCATCGCTTTACACGAGAGCATGAAGAGCTCATTCCATTATCCAAATCCTTCAATTCCAGGGTCATCAGTGTTGTACCTTTGGCCAACTGCTAAATTCACCCCCACAACAGCTCGGTCTCTGCATCAAGGGTTCTGTTCATGAATTGCCTCATTTGCACTTGAATTTTTCACAGGTTAAATGGAGCACAGTGCAGTGCTATGAAATTTACACCAATTTGATACCCTTGAATACAGATTGCTGGTAATGCAGTAGACACTTTGTCGCACCTCTTAAAGATCTGTGGAAATCAAAGGAAGTAAGACTAACTTAAGGCAGAAAGAATTTAAGCAACCTTTTTTTTTCTTTGTAAAGATCTGACATATATGGATTTAAGTTGCCTCTATTCTTTTTTCTATTTAATCTGCATAGATCCAAAATATAGTTGTATTTGTACAAAACTAAATTTTTGCCACAAATCTACCCTTCCTCTTTTCCTTTTACAACCTATTCAACCATTGTTGCCACAAATGTATTGCATTTTTCTTATATAACAGGGCTGTGGATTAAATATTTGTATGTACCCCTCTAACCTTTATGTGTCCTTGAAATCAGGCAAATTTCCCCATATCTATTGACTTATAATGCAAATAAACTCTATGGGGAGAATGTAATTAGATTCTGCAAATAGTATTATTTTTTCAAGAGGCAACTGGACTTTGTTTTTCCTTGAAGACCTTTTGCTTCTCATTCAAGAAGCTTCTTCAGTTCAAGTCCCATTGTCTCTTGAAAAAGCACCTTTGGGACAACTATGACCTGGATGATTGAGAATTTCCATAGTATTGTTCCAACACTTTACTCAAAATATATGACCCCAACAGCTGAAATTCCCAGGCTGAGGGAGTCCACACCATGCCTCTTCTGCCCGCATAGGTGGGACAGGGTAATCCCATCAGGGTGAGCCAATTTCTCAGATGGCCTGGACCCATGACATGCATGGCTTTACAGATGATGACCAACACTTAAATGCCTCCCCCCCACATATTTCACACAAGACTTTCTCAGAAAATAAACTGCAAAACTCTTTATGTCCAGAGATCCAGAATTCCGAGGAAGTGGACAGAGTCTTTGCAGCAGTGAACTCTGCCACTTGTAATCTGGACACATGCTCCCCCAGTTGGTGAAGTCTTTTTGGAAGATGGCATGTGATTGGGTCCTAGTAATGATTAAAGCTTCTTTGCAGGAGAGGATAGTTTTGCTGGCCTTGAAAGAGGCAGGGGTTCAACTCCCTCCTCAAGATGCCATCTTTGGACCCTCCATTTTTTGATCACTGCTTATCAGTCTACAACCAAATCCCTTCAGATCTCATAGAAGGATGATGTTAATTGCATTAATCTCCAACCTCTCCTGCATAACGTATTTATTTATTAGATTTTTTATCCACCTTTATCTATTTATTTTTTATAAATGACTCAAAGTAGGGAACATCCCTAGCTGTCCTTCCATCTCCTGTTCTCCCCAGTGCAACAATCCTACAAGATGTGATAATTGAAAGAGAGAGAGAGAGTGACTGGCTCAAAGTCATTACCTGGATTTGACATTTTGTGGGAGTTTATTTGTTTGTTTTTTCATTCATTCATTCAATTTCAACCAAGAGACTCTTGAGCTACCTAGAAGTTACTACCTAGATGGAGACAAGAAAAAAGCTTCACTCTAAATTAATTTCAACTGAACATTTTATAAAGAAAGAAATTGTTTGTGTGTTTGTGTGCGTGTGTGCGTGTGTGTGTATGTGAGAGAGAGACAGAGACAGACAGAGAGGGAGCACCTTGAAAGAAAGAAATTGCAAAGTGGATATCTACAACCTCTGGGAATTAATAAGCAGACCCTCTGTGAAACTCTCAGTATGCTGCTATGAAAATAAACACCCAACTGTACGCTTCACGTTGTACAGAGCAAAGGATGGCACACGTTTCCAGAAGCATAATATTTATTTTTGTGTTTAAATTTCACACTTCAAGAATATTAAATAAATAGGATGGAAGCTGTTGTACCTGGCACAAGGTTTCCAAGCTGCAGGCTCTAAGTAAAATAAGCGGGATAGAATGCGGGCTCGACCTCAGATGAACATTCATTCAGTCAATAACAGTACCAGAAAGAGGGGTGAGCTGCTTTTTGAATGCTAATCTTGGAAAAGGTTAAAACTGCCAATACAAACATGTGGCCTTGGATTTGTGTCATTCATTATGTTGTTAGTTCTAGGTTTATGTAAAAAAAAGATACCTTAGAAGGAAAATGCTAAAGAACCAGAAGACCTCCAGATGTAGATTAGCTGCAATTGCTGGTATTCCTGACCATGGACCAATCTGGCCAAGGCACCTGGGAACTGTGATGCAGAAACATCTGGAGGCCTACAGGTTTCCCATCCCAAAATCCCATAGCTTTTCATCAAGGATCTTGTGTGTGGAATTTGCACTGGTTTACTTCAGTCATGGCTTGTTGGACAAGCCAAAGTGCCTTGGTTCATAAAACCATGACTGAAAAACTGTAACAGCTTCACTTAGGTAAAACAAACCCTGTTGTGGCAGAGTATGAATTCTGCCAGCAACGGCACCCGAGGCTCAGAGTGTGTAGGGCATTCAAGCAGCCTTAATGGGCAATTACATTGTAATAATTGTAGAGCTCAGTTAATACTGATCATCCATAAGGGAAATACTCAAAGAAATCAAATCTTACATTTGAATGAGATCAAATTCCAATTAATATCAATAACACTTCTTCTTCAGCATTAAGCCCAAACATGGAACACTTTCAGGGCAATTTTAGTTTGCCCAGATGACAGCCTGTATCTTTCAATTTCGTGTAATTTAATGTAATTTAATTTGAGCTGTTAACATCCCAGCCTTCAGTGTAAATAGATTCCCAGAACAGCTTACAATATAAAACTGAAATGGATAAATAAATAAAACAACAAGATAACATCAAAAATAGCAGCAGCTTCAGCTGCGTTTCATCCAGATTAAAAGGGAGAAAATAAAAATAGATATTTTAAAGCGCCAAAAATGTAGTAGCTGCGGTGCCACCAACTGTGTTTGCTTGCAGCATCCCACATATTGGGGAGACCCTTGCTATGGCAGGACAGTTTGGTTTCATAACTTTGCCAAACTAACAAACCTCAAAAACTAAAAACAAACTACAAGCAAAGAATTCCCCCACGTTGTTTATTTTATTTTTAAAAGCTTGACAAGCTACAGCCTCCATTTTCTGTTTCTACACTATCTAATATTCAATAGTGTAACAGTTAAATTCATTATCACAAAACACATCCAACTAAAATAAAAGGTTTTAAGCCCTCCCCCTTTAAACTATAACAAGGAGAGACTTCCTCTTAACTTTAATAACATTTTGTTCCGTAGTGTAAGACAGGGCTGTCAAACTCCCAGCCCGTGGTGTGTCACGTGCTGGCCATGCCTATGCCTGGTTTAGTCAAGGGGAAAAAGTCCCAATACATCACGTGATGCTGCCATAACGACATGAGTTTGACACCCCTGGTGTAAACTATGCCAAGGTTTATTCTCAGTATTAAATGGAGATTTGCTCCTATGCACTCTTGGTATGGGGAAGGGAATTCTGACCTAGGCTTCCCCAAAACGCACTAAGCAGACTTTGTCCTGGCAAAAGCCCCTTTATTAAATGATGGTGAATTTCTTGCATTCACATTCAGCCAAAGGCCTGGCAAACAGTCTTTCCAGGGTGTAATTAGGAGCACAGACTTAATCTAGCTTGGAGAGCTGCCAAGTAAATATTTCCAAACACGGTGCTGACACGGAAGGACTCGGCACAGGGTCTCTGAGATGCACAGACACCGCTGCAATGAACAAATTGTTTCCTGCAAATGCCCCCTCCCCCTTTGCTCCTCTTTTAATCCCTATGGGAAGGGCCATTCACCATCCACCTGTGGCTTTACTCCCACGTCGACCCTTAGTTCATAATTGTTCTTTTCTTTTGGCAGCTCTGCACATGCACAGGCAGGGAACCGGCTCCAGCTGACAACTGCCAAACTGCCCTGGCCCCAGAGGTGGGATGCTACCAGTTCGGCCCAGTTCTGCTGAGCCAGTAGCTCCAAAGATCAGCTGAGACCAAACCAATTCTCTCAGACAAGCTACTGTTGGGCTTGCCCTGGCTCCCTTACTGACCTTTATTTCCTGCTTTTGAAGTGCAGCTGCTTTGCGTGGCACAGCAGATTGCCACGAGTCCGCTGTTGAAAACACAGGGAGAGTGCAGGAGGTGAGTAGGAAAGCCTCTGTGTGTGCACAAAGTGTGCGTTTGATGTGTGCATGCATGCAAAGTGTGTGTGCACATGCAAAGCACACCTACAAAGCCATGCCCACCAAACTGGTGCTAAGCAACTTTGAAACCTGCCACTTCCTGGCCCCATCTCTGCCTCTGATGAAGAGCCCTCATCTGAGCCTTCCTCAGCTTCCAGGACTGGCTGATGTTCCTCCTCAGCCTCCACAATGTCCAACTCTGATGCCAGCTCCACTAGCCATGGTGGGCCACAACAAAGGGGTAGCAGACTAGGCAACCAGGCAATGGGCCTCCAAAGCAGTAATCAGTGGGGGGAGGGGGAAGTGCTACTTTCATCTTTAAGGGCCATCTGATAACAATTGCATTGCAATGTTTAATCCAAAAATTACCAAACTATTCCTTAATGATACCAAAAAGAGGGATGCATCTGCTTGAACAACTGAAGATGACAAAGATCCCCTATCTTCCAATATAATATAAAAGTCTAGTGCTAGTGTAGTATCTCAAAATATTTCTTTCTTATTGGTCATTCACTTTTGTATTCAGTCCAGATATTTTCAGTTCGGACTCATTCTTGACCTTCTTATTTGACCACCTACACTCCTTAAGACTTCCATTCCCACTGAATTCAACTTACTTGCCTATTTCTCTCACCCAGTTCCATACAGAAGAGGGTAAAGAATACATATACATATACATATACATATACATATACATATACATATACATATACATACATACATACATACATACATATATATATATGTGTGTGTGTGTGTGTGTGTGTGTGTGTGTGTGTGTGTATGTGTATGTATGTATATGTATATATATGTACATATATTCCCTAGATTTTTTATTATGTTTGTACAACTTGCCAAACTTTCTTTTCTGTGTTAAATATAACTACCTTGAACTTTGATAGACTTCAGTTCTTGTTGCATATTATACAACATTTGCCAGAAATCAGTCAGGTTCTGAGCCAGCAATATGGCATTGTCTCAATATAGCTCCATAAAATCCTTATACGTTCAAACATGTAAATGCATGTAAATTAAACATTCAAAGTGTCCCCATGCATCCTTGCCTAACTCTCTGCTCAATGCTTAGCATTTCATATATTCTTAGATAAGTATTGTATCCATCATATACCACTTTTAAATCATTCATCAACTCTATTCCAACAAAAATGTCTTAAGTTTTCATGTAGTCTACATTTAATAATAAGATTAAAGTTTGAATGAATTTTATATTAATATTATTTCAAGCTATGTTTCTTTCTCTTAACTGTTACATTTGTTTTAATCACTTGTATTGCAGTAACACTGATTTTTTTTTCTTTTTCTGTTTGTTCTACTTCACTGTTTTTTTTTTAAAAAAAATCCATAATTGAAACTTGTTTGCTTTATCATATGTTTGATAAAATTGTTTCTCATATTGATACATCTGGAGCTGCCAGAGAGTAAGCATGTGGTCTCCATATTCCCTGCCTGTCATGAATTTGCTCATTGTCACTTTTTAAATCAGAAGCCTGCAAAATATCTTCCCTGGCACACTTTAACTAGCCTTTTTGTAGTTTTTTTTCATCTCCCCTGATTACTTTCTTCTTTGTATAGAGTAGTGTTTCTCATTGGCTGTAAGAATACAATTGTTCTTTCTCCATATTTCTCAACCGTGGCAACTTCATGCATGGACACTAGCTGGGAAATTCTGGGAATTGAAGTCCATACATCTTAAAAGTTCGCAAGGTTGAGAAACATTGGCACAGACAAGAATACTTGTATAATTGTATTCTTCCAAACAATTCACACATCAAGTCATGTAGCAAACTAATTTCATATTTTACATTTTTCTCAGTTGTCCTCTCTATTCCTGCAGCCATATCATTTTTCAATATTCACAGTATTTATGGCTTCTTTTTCATCATTTTCTTGCATACTAACATTTATAGCATTTGTGTTCCACTCTTTTGTACATCACAGTCCTTCCGATGCAAACTTCTAACATACTGTAGCCATTGTTCCCTCAGTTTAGTTTCATCTCAAATAATTTCATCATTTTTCTTTTTAATCCCAGTCACTACATCAGAAGCTTTTTTGCATTTTGAGAACAATTTTTATTGTCATTAAAATTGCTCTGCATTTGCCTCTTTTACTATCGCTTTTACTATGTACTTGGCCACTCTCTGTCTCTCAATTTATGTATTATATTATAAACAAAAATGTTCTTTCTTTCATTATTTTCTTTCACTAATCATTCTCTTACTTGCATCTTTCCTCTAATTGATAGCTTTCTTTATTTCCTCATTTTGATTCTATTACCTGTTATCATAAATAAGAAATAATTCTGCTGCTCTCTGTATTGTGTGTGTTCATTATGTGCTCACTATGTTCCAACCAGATCCTCCATTCTCTTTATTTATGCCGTAACATCTTGTGAGATTACTCCTCCATCCAATACTTAATGCTTGCCTCTTGATGTCACATTCAGTCTTGCTTCTTTTGTCCATTTCTGTTTTTTTCCCCCCTAAAATGCACTCTTCATACTGCCAATAATCTCTCATCATCCTTGCATCCTTCATTAATTCTCAGCGCTTCATCATAAACAATCAGCTCAGTCATTATTTTCAATTTGCATTAATTCCTTGCTCTGTGTACACATGAATAGACCGATGCCTAAATCACATCTTTGAAACAAAGGGGTTTACTTGTTTGTTTGCTTTTTAGGCAGATACTTCCCCAATCATCACTGTTCCTAGATATCTCTTGTCTTGTTCCAGGTCATTCAGTTATATCGCTAGCAGATTTGTTTTCTCCCCTAGATCGTTGTATTCCTGTTTCCCCAACCCCATCCTTGGTCCTTCCACTTTCCCAGTACTCTAGAATCTAATAGGCAGGGGTGGGCTGCTGGGGATTCGGAGGGGTTCAGGAGAGCCCCTAGCTAAGATCCTGTGCAGTTCGGAGAACCCCCAAATCCCACGCCTGGCTGGCCCCGCCCACCCCACACCGCCCCTCCCAGGTGTCCCCACATGGTCTGTTTTGGATGCATATAAGTGCAGGGTGCATGCAGAGCCTCAGGGAGGGCGAAACACTGGCCTCCCAGAAGTTCCAGAAGGCCGGAAATGGGCCTGTTCTGGCTTCCAGGGAACCTCCGGAGCCCAGGGAGGCCGCTTTCACCCTCCCAGAGGCTTGAGGAAAGCCTCCAGAGCCCAGGGAGGGCAAAAACGCCCCCCGCCCGTGGTGCAGGAGGCTGACTAGGCCACACCCACCATGGCCACGCCTACCCAGCAATTGGACAGACAACCCTTTGCTAAAATTTCTGAAGCCCACCCCTGCTAATAGGAAACTATCATCAACCTTTTGATTCCTAGTTTGATACACACCCATAACTATCTATGTTTTAAGAATTCATAGCCTTTCTATTCGCAATTAAACATTCACTTTATTTCCCTACATATATACATGAAGCCCACTTCATAAGACTTAAGTCTAATGTATACATAAGTCTACCACCTTCATTTAAATCTGTCAAGACTCCCTTTTGCTTAGTATCACCGAAATACAAATGCCTATTCTTTCATTCCTTTCTTTCATCGTTCTTTTATTCTTCTTACATTCCACATTGGAATCTACTATAGACCAAGGTTGTCCCCAGGGGAGTCCTTAGATAATGACCTCTGCTGCCTATCATGATTTTCGTAGAACACATTTCATGTACTTTTGAATTACGTACAAGAAATATTGGTAGGAATATTCAGCTTTATTTGTACCTTATTACTATGACTGTTAAACTATGGAAAACACTAGTCAGCGTATGAAACATGCATATGTTATTTTATGCAAGCTAGAGCTTCTTCTAAGCTACAGATTACCTTGCAAGCAAAAATTTTGTTCCTTGCCTCACCCTATGCATTGTACTAACACATACTCAGGACATAAATATATTATCAAAGACAAAAAAAACCCATTGATTACAATGTCAACATTTCTAGAAATGTGACATCTGCATGATATTGTCATTTTTATACTGGGTAAAAAATAAATCAAGAATCATATTATATTCCTAATAAACTAATTGCCTTCAACCGTTGAAGTAAAAGATGATAGCACTTGCAAGTATCAGCACTTAGCTTTTACTTTCAGTTGATTCACACATTTGATATGCTTTCTTCACAGCATGAAGATGCATCACTAAGACATCCTCTCTTGGAGGGTCATGCTCTGCAGCTGCTCAGGGAAATGTCTTCTAGTTTCCTTAATTTTATTGCACCCCTGATTCAACAAAGGGTATTTTTATGAGGTTGGGAATGCAGGCAAATGGGAACTTTCTCTCACAGGTTTAAGCCCCAGTCACATGCACGCCATCCAATTCCATCTGGAGCTGCTTTTAGCTTGCCAATATTCACTAAACGAAGAGCAAGCAAAATAAGAATAGAAGGGAAATAAAGAGTAGATACCTTATGCTACCAAACTTGAAATTCTAGACCTAGAAAACCTAGAACTACGTTGCCTTCGATCTGATCCAGGTATAGTATATAAAATTATACATTGCAATGTCCTACCTGTCAATGAATACTTCAGCTTCAACCATAACAATACAAGAGCACACAATAGATACAAACTCAAGGTTAACCGCACCAATCTTGATTGCAGGAAATACGACTTCAGCAACAGAGTGGTCAATGTCTGGAATACTCTACCTGACTCTGTGGTTTCTTCCCCAAACCCCAAAAACTTTAACCTTAGACTGTCTACTATTGACCTCACCCCTTTCCTAAGAGGTCTGTAAGGGGCATGCATAAGCGCACCAACATGCCTACCATCCCATTCCTATTGTTTCTTTTTATTTTTCTTATATGTATCCATTTCATGTATTCATACCTATGTTTATACTTATATCTATTATTTTGTAAGCGATTGACAAATCAAATCAAATCAATCAATCAATAAATAAAATAGATTCTAGAAGCGGCCCAGACAATGAAGCTGCAGCCAGATCTACTGTTGTTTTCCCTGAGAAAGTGAAGGTGCATTATTAGACTGATCTCTGAGTTTTGTTTTCTTGCAGATATTTCATGAAGTGCTCTAGCCTGATGGCATTACCTAGTGTGGTAATGAAATGTCTGCAAGACAACAACCAAGTTTGGACAGCACTAAGGACTCCAAAGTTCAATCCTAAACTACGAATGTTCTTTTCTGTTCTTAGGCTGACTCTGCTGCAATTCTTTGCTCAAGACGGTATCCTATAAATACAATCTTGTGGATTTTGTTTGTTGGATTTATATCTCACCTCTATTTCAGAAGCTTAGGGTCATTTAGCATGCTTATGTTATGGTCCCTACAACGCCAACCCTATACAAGTGAAACTCGAAAAATTAGAATATCGTGCCAAAGTTCATTTATTTCAGTAATGCAACTTGAAAGGTGAAACTAATATATGAGATAGACTCATTGCATGCAAAGCAAGATAGTTCAAGCTGTGATTTGGCATAATTGCGATGATTATGGCTTACAGCTTATGAAAACCCCAAATCCACAATATCAGAAAATTAGAATATTACATGCAATCAATAAAACAAGGATTGTATGTCGAATAATATCGAACCTCTGAAAAGTATAAGCATGCATATGTACTCAGTACTTGGTTTGGGCCCCTTCTGCAGCAATTACTGCCTCAATGCGGTGTGGCATGGAAGCTATAAGCCTGTGGCACTGCTGAGGTGTTATGGAAGACCAGGATGCTTCAATAGCTGCCTTCAGCTCTTCTGCATTGTTCGGTCTCATGTCTCTCATCTTTCTCTTGGCAATGCCCCATAGATTCTCTATGGGATTCAGGTCAGGCGAGTTTGCTGGCCAATCAAGCACAGTAACCCCACGGTCATTGAACCAGGTTTTGGTGCTTTTGGCAGTGTGGGCAGATGCCAAGTCCTGCTGGAAAATGAAGTCGGCATCCCCATAAAGCTCGACTCCAAAGGAAGCATGAAGTGCTCCAAAATCTCCTGGTAGACGGCTGCATTGACCCTGGACTTAATGAAGCACAGTGGACCAACACCAGCAGATGACAGACTGTGGAAACTTCACAGTGGAGTTCAAGCATCTTGCAGTGTGTGCCTCTCCATTCTTCCTCCAGACTCTGGGTCCTTGGTTTCCAAATGAAATGCAAGAGTTGCTCTCATAAGAAAAGAGGACTTTGGACCACTGAGCAAGAGACCAATTCTGTTTTTCTTTAGCCCAGGTAAGATGCTTCTGACGTTGTTTGTTGTTCAGGGGCGGCTTGACAAGAGGAATACAACATTTGAAGCCCATGTCCAGGATCCATCTGTGTGTGGTGGCTCTAGATGCACTGACTCCAGCCTCAGCCCACTCCTTGTGAAAGTCCCCAACACTTTTGAATGGCTTTTTCCTGACAATCCTCTCCAGGTTGGTCATCCCTGCTGCTTGGGCACCTTTTTCTTCCACACTTTTCCCTTCCACATAACTTTCTATTAATGTGCTTTGATACAGCACTTTGGGACATCCAACTTCTTTTGCAATTACCTTTTGAGGCTTTCCCTCCTTGTGGAGGGTGTCAATGATGGTTTTGTGCACAACTGCCAGGTCAGCAGTCTTTCCCGTGATTGTGATTCCTACTGAACCAGACTGAGAGACCATTTAAAGGCTCAGGAACCCTTTGCAGGTGTTATGGCTTAATTAGCTGATTAGAGTGGGACACTTTGAGCCTAGAATATTGAACCTTTTCACAATATTCTAATTTTCTGAGATTGTGGATTTGGGGTTTTCATGAGCTGTAAGTCACAATCATCACAATTATGACTAATCACAGCTAGAACTATGTTGCTTTGCATGTAATGAGTCTATCTCATATATTAGTTTCACCATTTAAGTTGCATTACTGAAATAAATGAGCTTTTGCACGATATTCTAATTTTTCGAGTTTCACCTTGAAGATATATAGTGCTCTCTCTCTTGCCAGTTGGATACTGTTGGCTAATTTGTTCCCCTAATTCTCCCAAGGTTCATAAAAAAATAAAGGAATTAAATATGAGGCAAACAAAACATGAAGAGTGAACAAGGAAGAAAAACACAGAGGCATAAAATACTCTGGGGATGGATAAGAGGATGTCCTGGCTTATTATCAAGAGGAGCTCTTGACAGTCAAAAATGACACAATGTTTTATTACCCTGCAAGAAGCTAAGGATAGAGTGGGTATGTTGACAAAGAAGACTGTGCAGCATGGATTCTTCTGTCTCGATGTCCCAAAGATGCTTTTTAAAGAAGCAACTGGACTTTGAAGACATTTTGCTTCTCATCCACTTCTTCAGCTCTGACTGGGTGGTGGGGAAGTCCAGTCAGAGCTGAAGAAGCTTCATGGATAAGAAGCGAAATGTCTTCAAAGAAAAACCAGAATCGTCTTGAAAAAAAAACATCTTTGGGACAACCATGATCTGGATGACTGAGAATCTTCCTAGACATTCTCCTCTCTGGAGTTCCCAGAAGTCATCTCTTTCACCAGTGACATCATGAAGTGATGCCCTTGCCTTAAATCCAGAAATGGGCTTCCCATCTCAGCCTCGTCATCTTGTTCTTACCCTCAAACATTTCCCAACTATTATGAAGGAGTTGGGACGGAGCCCAGGAAGTCATAGACTTAACTTTTTTGCCTAAGGGATCAAGGTCTCAGGATGCAGCGAATTTGTTTTCCAGCCACTTTGCCTAGCTTTTTCAATGTATTTTTTTTTTTATCAAGAATGCAGAATGCACTTAGAAATAATAACCTATCATCATTCTCTGTCTGGAATGATAATTCAACATACATATGGAGGGGGGAATCAACCTGGGAATTTTAAAGCAAGTAGAAGAAAAGCATTAAAAAAAACAGCAGGTGCCTGTGCCAAGATTTGAAAACAAAAGAAGGACATGATTCAGGCAAGTCCATTGTTGCTTCCTCCCTGCTTGACCTCTCTCTCTCTCTCTTTCCCTCCCTCCCTCCCTCTCTCCAATTGGTCCAGTCAGTCCATGAACTTCTGTGACAAAGGCTGGACTTTGACCAGAATCTTCCATTCTGGCATGATGACTAATTTCGATGATATCATCCCAACTTTACAGACCAGGCACTAACCAATAGTGAACCAGTTATTATGAACAGCAAAAACTCTTACAGGAACCTGACATTTGTGCGTAGGCATTTAGTCCAATTAACTTTTCTCATCAAGTTGAAAAGAAGTTAAACAGGTCACCAATATGTTTTTCAATCCTGCTGAAAGTGAATTTTAAAATGATGGGTTTAATTGCACTTTTTGATTTTGCAGTCTACTTTAGAAGAGCCTCTGCGGTTGCGTTTGATTCACTGTTCACCAGTTATTTTTGATTTGTTAGGTATGAAACAATCAGGAGGGAAAACCAGTTTATGCCACAGTCCGCATATGGGTTTGGCAGCAAGGCATTCCCAGTAGTAAAATATCTGACAATTGTCACTTTACGGTTAAAAGGAAACAAAAACGCTAACTACAAAGTCACATAAAAATCCATTTTTAACTCAGGAGTTAGAACATCCATGTCCTACTTTATTCCTTTATTTAAAATACTTGTATCTAACTCCTCCTATATTTGAGCAGAAACATTGCAGTGCTGTAATGTTCATACTCAAACCTACTCAGAAGGAGGGCATTATGATGATTAAAAAATCAAGAAGTACCAATAGGGTTGGTACTCTGTATCTCTTCTGACAAAATTTCCACAGAGAACTCCAAGCAGTTCCAGGAACAAAATCAGATCTGAATAATACAAGATTGCCTAGCTTTGATTGATCATCAATTCAAGTACATTACCTATCAAAGCAATGTCTGTCACTGACCGTACTTATTCAGAGTTTGAACCCACTTCCCCTTTTAAATATCTTTTAAGAGATATTTCCATGTACCAACCAGCAATCATCTTCCTACTTAATGCAGTCAGTCAAGTTAGGCAGAGATCAAATGAGAGCATACACACATCTTCATGCCTCAGAAATTGTGACACATCCAACAACACTTGACCAGGCAGTGCTTAGGACATCTCTACAGATAGATCAGCATTAACCATGAGATCTATACGATGGCAGGAGTGAAGAACTGTACTCTAAAAAATGCTTGGCCGGCACATTACAGTGTGGTTCAAAACCATGTTTTTATGCTAGAATCAGATACCCCTCCAAGCTGAGAATATGGAGGAATATCAAAAGAGGCAATCACTATTTAAAACTCTGCTTATTTGATTTAATTGGCTCTTAAAGTTGTCTAAAATGGATAGAAATGCTTGCTATGTTTGAATTGTTAATTTCCTTGGTATTGTTTATTGTTTGTAGAGTAGGGATGGGGAGTATTACACTCAAACACACACATAGAGGACACATATATACACATATATAGAGAAAGAAATGACCTGTCTTAAAAAGTTTAATGATACCTGGACTTCCGGTTTGAGCTTCTTCAGCGACAGACCGAAACCTCGTCTCTGCCAGGCTTTGATCCGTGCTCGCCGCTGGAGCGCCCCGAGCCAGCTGGTTTCGGGGCTAAGCCACCCTGTAGATGTGATGAAGAGGGGGGAGACTGCCAGCAGGAGAGCCGCATCTCTCCTCCCCAGCTGGCCATTACTCCCTTTCCCGAAGGCGGTTGCAGCGGTGGTCAGAAATGGCCACCACAAAGAAGAACTCGACCGGAAAAGAATGTGCAGGAGGAAGATAAGAAGAGAAAGTTTTGGTTGACCAGGTCAAACAGCAAAAGCAACAAATAAGGTACCCTGGAATTGAAACTGTTAAAAAACAATAACATTGTTCCCTAAGAAGATTTTTAAGCTGTGAAGGAGAGAGAAAAGGGAAAAGATTTGGTTTTCTCCTTTTCCTATACTGACAGCTAAGAGACTTAAGCAAGAAATTGGGAAAAAATCCACTTTGACATCAATAGGCATTTAATGCTGAAAATAAAAAGTCAAAGGGATAATAAAGATTTCTGGATAATTAAAAGCTTTTGAAAACAGGAAAGGAGACAGGAAGAATAAAAGGGCAGGATCTGGAAGGGAGGAGACTGCCTGGAATTAAAAAAGAACTTACAGCAAAATCTCAACAAGACTTCCAAAAGATACATTCTAACTGAAATATCGTAACAAAAGCCCCAGGAAGAGAAAGTCAAAAAAGAAATAAGAAGATATAACTTGGGACTATCTGGATTACTTGATCATTTCTGGATTCTTGGTTATTGTTTTGAATGACTAAAATCAATCGGGTGGTTGTTTAAAACTGTTTAAAATGGCTCCACTTTTAGAAGAACTGAAAATGGAACTTAAAAAGTACAAAGAAGATGCACAAGAAGGGAGAAGTTCTTTTGGCTTCATATTTCAGTTTTTAGAAATGGAGATTTGGAATTATGAGAAACAACAAGAAATGCCTGCAGAACAAGAAGATTGCGACAAAGAAGAAGCCATCTTTAATAAACAAGTAATCTTAGATGGGGGGAAGAAAAGGGGAGAAAGAGAATGGAAAGTTTAAGATTGGGAAAAACTACTCCCCCCCAAAAAAAAAAAAATAGAGTGAAAAATAAGTATAAAACCAGAAAGCAACAGAAGAGGGAAATGCAGAAGAGAGAATTAGAACTAGAGAGACAAGGGGGTAAAAAGGGGAGGGAGAAGATGAGAGGGAAAAAAGAAAGGAAAAAATGTTATAAAGAACAGAAGCAAAATATAGAGAAACAGGGTCTATTTAGAGATAATGGGTGAAAACTTAATGAAAAAAGGGTTTCTGCAAAGGTACATAAGATAGTACAGTTATATTAGAAGCAGAAATAATTTTAGAAAATATGAAACAATATATGTTTAAAATGTCTGATAAAATAGCTATCGTAATTCAGTGGAATGCTTGTCAATAAATAAATGTAACAAAAGGTATATTTAATGATTTATAAAACATATGTGAAGAGAAATAAGGGAAAAAATAATTATGGAGATTATATGTGTCTTTAAGGAAGTATGATATTTAATTGAAAAGAAGTGTTAAAGATGTTATGGTTTTAATGATTATTAATGATAGAACTGAACTGGAAAGGAATGAGTGTTTATAATTACATATATTTACAATCTTTCTTTTCTTTTTTTTAAAGAATATAGTGTGTATTATAAGAATATGCCAAGCAGAATGCAATTGGAAGTTATGTATTATGTATTATATTGAAGGTCATAAATGTAAGGTATATATTGAAGTTTAAATAAGAGTTGAATGGATGTAATTAAAAGATATAAAGGTGTCATACTCCAATTAGTAACTACAGCAGAAAATTTGTTTAATGAGAAAAGATAATATGAAATTGAAACAGAACAGACAAAAGTATAAATATAATGATTTGAATTGAGATGAGATAATCAAAATAAAATTGAGAAAATTAAAAGAGGGGAAAAACTATATAGAAAATGTAAAATAGTATAAGATATGGAATAGAATACAAAAAGGAGCATGAAATTTAGTTTTGTGTCTGTATAAAGAAGTTCAACCCGGGACCATGCTATTTTCAAAAAAGATGTTTTACTTGTATTTTGTATGTGTGAAAACCCAAATAAAACTTTATTTAAAAAAAAAAAGTTTAATGATACCTACGAAGCAGTCACCTGCTTCTTTGCTTTGGCAGTTTCAGCTGCCTGGAGGACTTGGGTTATTGGAATGATTGATCACTGTGCTACACACGGTGTGTTAAATGGTATTAGAACTGAGTTATATGCTTACTTGTCTTTTGTGTGCTGTGCACAGAAGGTAGCCTTTATTTCAGGTTTTATGCACAGACTGCTAACATGAGCACCGTGTACTCTAGGCTTACAATATACAATTTTTCTCTTTAAATAGAAATACCAAGCACATTATAAACCTGCTGCAAATGTTGGAAACTGGGCACCGAAGTGAGACAATTCACATAAAAGCATTGAGGTATTGTCGCTCAGTATTGTATGATCAAAGGAAGTGCTGAAACTAGGTTTTGATCAATATGGTGATGGAGACTTCAGAAGTGCTTGGATAATATCAGTCTTGTATCAATGAACAAGCAAATAATAGGTCAAGGTGATTGCCATGGTGAGCAAGATCAGCTTTAAAATGTATACATTGGATGTTGTTTTTCTACGACTCATTGGACAAGACACATAAAATCATAGGTTTGGAAGGGACTATCCAGGCCTTTTCCTCAATGCAGAATTTAAATTACACCATCACTGCCAGATGGCTAGCCATCCTCTGCTTGAATGCATCCTTTAAAGAGGTCTTACTGTTAGAAGACCTTCCTTAATATGTAGACAGAATCTGCCTTTGGAAGCATCTTCCATGTCTCCTTGTGGGATGACAAAAGACAAGTTCAGCTGTTTGATCGGCATTATTATATCTCCCTCAGGTTTCCCATTTCCTTCCACCTCTTCTCCGAGGATAGGATGTAGTCATCCCTGTTGCCCTTTTCTGACCCCATCTGAGTTAGTCTCAGTACTGATTTAGGGGCTTGCTGTGTGTACTAATTTCACAGAACTGTGGCAACACAGTGACTGTGTTGAAGAGATCAGGACATTTCCAATTGTGAGGGCTTGTAATATATACAAATGAGCACATTAAAGTCATTGTAAATAAAATTAGGTCCTCAGCCACAAGTGCACAAAAAAACCAAGAGATTTTTAAATAGTTGTTGGTAACTGGCAGTAGAATCTGTCAAGGAACTTCATAGAATCACATAGATCTTGCAATCATTTTCCCCTACAATAGTAATCCTATGGTATTAGTTGGCTGACAAATAACAACTGGCCCCAAATCCATGGCACTTGAACCCGAAGCTCCCCAGTTCTACTTGAACAGCTTAATCTCTACACCAGGGGTGTCAAACTTGATTTCATTGAGGGCCATATCAGGGTTGTGTTTGACCTCAGGGGGGGGCTGGGGTGGGCGTGGCCAGGGTAGGCTTCATGTCAGGGGATACCTGAAGTGGCCCGAGAGCTCTGCCAGCCAAAACAAGCCCCCAAGCTCTGTTTTCGGCTGTAACAGCCTCCTGCAACCCTCTGCCAGTGAAAACATAGCTCAGGAGGGCCATATGTAGCCCTCATGAGTGCCGTTTTCACTGGCAGAGGCACTGTGGTCCAGTCCTTCACTGTTTCCAGAGTGGCTTCATGGGCCAGATCTAAATACCCTGAGGGCTAGATCTGGCCCGTGAGCCTTGAATTTGACACCCCGGTCTACACCATACTGATTTATTGAACAAGAAAAGTAAAAGTAGACTGTTTCCAGTCTAGTGGAGATAACAGTCACCTACAATCTTTCTCTTAGGTTGAAATCACAAGCATCTCTGGGAACATTGGGTTGTTTATTTTATTTTATCATTTTATTTGGAATTCTAATATTAGAGAAAAAGCTTCTGCCGGGATTTAAGACAGGGTGATAGTGGAGTTCCCTCTAGTTAAGTTTGGTTTTATGGTTGGAGGTATTACATTTCCGGTCAGCTATGATTTCTTTTTATGTTTACTATTTTCCTTTTATTTGTTAGCTTCACAGAGTTGTTAAGGATTTGTGTGGCCTTGAAATTGGATAATAAATGAATAAAAATAACACTCTGACCCTGAAGAGAAAAATCTCACATCAGAACTGCTTTCAAAAATGTCTCCCCTTAGAGCTGCTTTCCAAGCTCTAAGTTTTCTCCCGTGCTAAAAGTTCCATGACCCAAAAGATTGACCAACCGACTGACTGACAAACATAATAAATAATTAAATAAATAATCAACCCTTGAGTCCAGCTTCTTCCTGATTTTCCAACATTACAATGCTACTAGGTGGTCTGTGATCCAGATAAAGGTCTATCCACTGGTTTCAGTGGAAGATTTCTGTCAGAGAGGAAATGACAGTGAGCAAGACAGTTCTCCCTTCCTTCTAGTTGGTTGGGCACCGAGATAACAATAGATGTCCCATCTGCTGGTGACATCTGCTTCTACTACTCTGAGTACCATCTAACTCCTAGGAAGTTATCCATATCCTAGAATATTGCTTTATTCTGATAATACATAAAGGAAACCAAACGAGTTAAATTCAGAGCAGTGTACTGCTCGATAGTTGCAACCAAACTGAATGATCCCTTTTTATTTAAGGAGGACTTTGATACCATACGAAGTGAACAAAATTGGCCTGCCTTTCAACCAATCATAAATCTATATGGATTTTTATTGATGGTTTCATTGAGGTTCTTAACACTGTCATTTGATTTTCAGGTCTGCGTTTTCTTGAGGAGGATAGCAGATTCTAGAGTGAAATTAATTGATTTCAAAATCATTAAGGCTAGCTTAAAACTTGATTGCTTTTCCCCCCAGCATCCTTGCACTGTCCAAGTCCTTATTTGTTTACCAGAAGCCCCAGATGTTTGGTGAGCTGTGTAAGTCAACCATCAAAAAGAAGTTCATTTTCAGAAGAAGTCAATCTATGGTCACCAACAACCATTTTCAAGCCCCAGTTGGGGCATATTTGACAAGAGGGCTGAAAATCATGTAGGCAAGAGGACAACAAGTACCAATCATGTTGGAACTTCAGCCAGGTTCCTGCATTTTAATTGCAGCTTAGTCTCTGGAAAACCAAATTGATTTAGGAAGTGTTAGACTTAGTTCCATACTGTAGCTTGATCAATCAGATGTTCTCCAGATGTGTGGAGACTACAGATCTTGAGAATTCCAAGCTACTCTTTGGCAGGAAAATTGGGAAGCTGCTATCCTGACATACAGGTGAAACTCAAAAAATTAGAATATTGTGCAAAAGTTCATTTATTTCAGTAATGTAACTTAAAAGGTGAAACTAATATATGGGATAGACTCATTACATGCAAAGCAAGATAGTTCAAGCTGTGATTTGGCATAATCTCAATGATTATGGCTTACAGCTCATGAAAACCCCAAATCCACAATCTCAGAAAATTAGAATATTACATGCAATCAATAAAACAAGGATTGTACATAGAACAATATCGGGCCTCTGAAAAGTATAAGCATGCATATGTACTCGGTACTTGGTTTGGGCCCCTTTTGCAGCAATTACTGCCTCAGTGCAGCATGGCATGGAAGTTATCAGCCTGTGGCACTGCTGAGGAGTTATGGAAGACTACGATGCTTCAATAGCGTCCTTCAGCTCTTCTGCATTCTTCAGTCTCATGTCTCATCTTTCTCTGGGCAATGCTCCATAGATTCTCTATGGGGTTCAGGTCAGGTGAGTTTGCTGGCCAATCAAGCACAGTAATCCCACAGTCATTGAACCAGGTTTTGGTGCTTTTGGCAGTGTGGGCAGGTGCCAAGTCCTGCTGGAAAATGAAGTCAGCATCCCCATAAAGTTTGTCTGCGGAAGGAAGCATGAAGTGCTCCAAAATCTCCTGGTAGACGGATGCGTTGACCTCGGACTTAATGAAGCACAGTGGACCAACACCAGACATGACATGGCTCCCCAAATCAACACAGATTGTGGAAACTTCACACTGGAGTTCAAGCATCTTGCAGTGTGTGCCTCTCCATTCTTCCTCCAGACTCTGGGTCCTTGGTTTCCAAATGAGATACAAAAGTTGCTCTCATCAGAAAAGAGGACTTTGGACCACTGAGCAACAGACCAGTTCTGTTTTTCTTTAGCCCAGGTAAGATGCTTCCGACGTTGTTTGTTGTTCAGGAGCGGCTTGACAAGAGGAATACGACATTTGAAGCCCATGTCCAGGATCTGTCTGTGTGTGGTGGCTCTTGATGCACTAACTCCAGCCTCAGTCCACTCCTTGTGAAAGTCCCCAACACTTTTGAATGGCCTTTTCCTGACAATCCTCTCCAGGCTGTGGTCATCCCTGCTGCTTGTGCACCTTTTTCTTCCACACTTTCCCCTTCCATATAACTTTCTACTAATGTGCTTTGATACAGCACTTTGGGAACATCCAACTTTTTTTGCAATTACCTTTTGAGGCTTTCCCTCCTTGTGGAGAGTGTCAATGATGGTTTTGTGCACAACTGTCAGGTCTTTCCCATGATTGTGATTCTTACTGAACCAGACTGAGAGACCATTTAAAGGCTCAGGACCCCTTTGCAGGTGTTATGGCTTCATTAGCTGATTAGAGTGGGACACTTTGAGCCTAGAATATTAAACCTTTTCACAATATTCTAATTTTCTGAGATTGTGGATTTGGGGTTTTCATGAGTTGTAAGCCATAATCATCACAATTATGACAAATCATGGCTAGAACTATGTTGCTTTGCATGTAATAAGTCTATCTCGTATGTTAGTTTCACCTTTTAAGTTGCATTAGTTTCACCTTTTAAGTTGCATTACTGAAATAAATGAACTTTTTTGCACGATATTCTAATTTTTCGAGTTTCACTTGTACCTGGAGAATGAACATCAGTTTGGAAAGGCTGACCCAGAAGAAAACAGAATAAATCACTACACCTTTAAACGGTGGTGGTTTACTTTAAAAAGCAAATGGAGGGAGGAAGGGAGGGAGGGAGGGAGGGAGAGGGAGGGAGGGAGAAACAGAGAGGGAGAGAGAGAAGATGATGATGCAGAAACAAAGGCAAGCAGATGGCTAAAGATGAAGGTCACCCCAGATTGAGAAGTTTGTCAAAATGTGATGACATAGGTAATCTGTAAACTGTTATTGCACCTAGCTGGAGGTGCTGAAAAACATTTTGAAATTACAGAAAAACACTGGAGTCACTAACGCACCAGCAGGAATAATCGCCTGGAGTGCTTCTGCTCTGTGGATGAATGCCAGATGTGCAAAGCGACATATCTGGAATTAATGATATTAAACATGCTTTCCTTTTTATGCTCAATAATAACTCTATTATGATTGATACAAACTGCAGACACTTTATCTAGTACAAATGGAATCGTCTGTCATTGACTATATTAAATCATCAATTTCTGCATGATGAGGATCGTTTAGGGTAACTAATCATCTGTCTCGTTCTGAAGTCTTTAAGGCTGATCAGATAACGTTTTGAATACTGCCTGAGCAGCCATGACAATCTAACCCTTCCATGTAAAGGATTGAAAGAGGGGGCCATTATGCCGTCAAAGCGGGTGGAAATATCACACTTCTTTCTCTACATAATACCCTGCTGTAAATAAATCATTCTCCACCGCAAACTTTATTGATCACAAGCACTTCCATGCTTGTGTCTAGTGTAGTCTCTACAGAATAAAAGGCTGCTTTATATTTTGTCTTGTCAAAATATTAAACGGCGCTGTCAAAGCCGAGTCAGGCTCACAGCAATGGGGGTAATTCTGCCGGAGCTTTTCTCATTCCCCCCTTCCTATTTCAACTGCCAAGATTTAAAAAGCAGGGTGGGCTTTTCCACCCCCTCCCCTTATCCTCCCCCCTCTTTCTTTCTTTCTTTTTTTTTTAATAAACTTTCCAATTATAGTCTCGTAAGATTATGAAGCCTTAAGATAAAGTGTCCTAATTTAAAGAAGTGGAGTAGTGAACTACCAGGGAGCAGCTGTTAGATAAAGCATTTTGCACAAGGAGAAGATAACCTGGCTTATTTATATACACACCGCATTAATGGGGAAAGGAAGAGAGCCTTTATTTAATATATATATATATATATTATTTTACTGGGCCAATGCCTGGGAAAGACGTTGGCATAAATTTGAGAACAAAATGTTTACTATTTATATATAAAAATACTTTAATATCATGCAAAGGGTGACCTTTTTTTAATCTTTAGTGTTACATTATGCATTTCTCTAATGGCATAAAATAAGGATAGAAATAATGACCCACAAACTGTCAAAGATGAAATTGTTTTTAAATCACTTTTCGATTTTTCTTCTACTCTTACTTCTTTTTTCTTTTTATCTCTTTCCTCTTTTACGTTTCATCTCTGTTTCTTTTCTTCTTTTCTACATTTGTGTATGTGTTGTTTGTTTATTTTAATTGTAAAATTAATAAAGTTTGTTTTTTTAAAAAAATTAATAAATAAAAATCTATTATTTTACTGAGCCAATGCCTGGGAAAGACATTGGTGTAAATCTGAGTGCAAAATATTTACTATTCATATATAAAAATACTTTAATATCATGCAAAGGATGACATTCTTTTTTTAATCTTTAGTGTTACATTCTGCATTTCTCTAATTAGACAAAGTGTTTTAAAAAGCACCTAAAGCATCTTATATATATATGGACGCACACTGACACAAAAGAGACAGAAAGATACACACACTTAATGCTGCCTTTTCTGTGGCAAGTCCTAGATCATGGGTGGCAGTGGTGGTATTTGATCGGTTCGGCCGGTTCTGGCAAGCCAATAGGAGCGATGAGCAGCAGAGACCAAACTGGTTCTCTCCGCTGCTCTGCTGTTGTTAAGGGAGTGGCGCCTGATTTTATGATCTTTTTTGCCATACTTGTTAAGCGAATAACTGCAGTTGTTAAGTGAACCACATGGTCATTGACCAAATCTAGCTTTCCCCATTGGCTTTGTCAAAAGTCAACTGGGAAGATTGTGGATGTGGATCACATTCTCTAGGACACTGAAGCCATCATAAATACATGGTGGTTGCCCAACAACCAAATGTTGATCACAGGACAATGGGGATACTATGATGGTTGTAAGTGTGACAGTTGTTGTGGAATCTCCATCTAGAAAGGGAGGAGGTATGAAGAGGGGGTCAAGCTTAGAATCCTTGCACAGTAGAAAGCAGTACAGGTCTTACCTTCCCCACAGTCCCTGAAGCTTTATTTGACCATTCCCAAGAGAATCTGGTGAGATTCTTGCAAACAGGCCTTGCAACAATAAAGAAGTAACTTCAATCAACCCACGGTGTGGGTTTCAGTCAGGGGTGGTATTCAGCAGGTTCTGACCAGTTCTGGAGAACCGGTAGTGGAAATTTTGAGTTGTTCAGAGAACCAGCAAATATTGGTTCTCTGTTGACTGGCCCTGCCCGCATCAATTCTCTGCCTCCCCAGCCCCAGCTGATCAGCAGGGTCTTCTTTTGTTGCCCTACACAGGAGAATGGAGCTGGAAAGCAGGTTAGTGGGGTGGGGAGGGAATGGGGATTTTGCAGTAACCTTCCCCCAGGAGTGGGGAGGGAATGGAGATTTTACAGTATCCTTCCCCTGCCACACTCACCAAGGCATGCCCACCAAACCATGCCACACCCACCAAGCCACGCCCACAGAACTGGTAGTAAATTTTTTTGAATCCCACCACTGATTTCAGTGCTGCTGTAACTTTTATTTTTATTTTTTATAAATTTTTATTGGTTTTTAAAACAAACATAAACAAACAAAACATAAAAACATCAGGCCATCTTTCATATATGTACATACAGTGTGCCGGTTGGTTTACAAATTGTTTTGTGCTTCCATTTCGTAGTCTTCAGTTACAATTACATTGTATATGATCTTGTATTTTCAATCCAATATTAAATACATTGGTATCATTATTAACCAATCATTTGACTATACTTTTATTCATTCATGCTTTAAGAAATAATCATATTTTACTTAATTTGTTTTGTGACAATTCATATTATCATCCCAAATCTATCCCAAAATCATTTTGTAGATATAATAAGAAAAGAATACATCTTTGTATATTTAGTATTTTCTAAAAGTCTACATATTTCGTTACTATACTTTATTGTCTAACCATTGATAGACTAGATCCCAAACTTTATAAAATTGTTTATCATCCTGTTCTCTAATTTCAAATGTCAACCTGCTCAGTGCTGCTGTAACTTTGAACAGTCTACTAAACAAATGGTTGAGGTTGGAGGATTACCTGTATGTATTTGTACATACATCACCAAGACATAGGTGTCCTCAGGGGCTTGTGGCTTTCCTTGGAATGAGGAAAGCAATGTTGCAGTGCTCATATGGCAAGCTCCACCCCCTATGCACGCACATGTAATATCATGGCAAATGTACAATGTTTCATCATTCTGCTTCCTGTATAGACCATACTGGGCCCAGAGCTGTTCCAAATGGGTGGGTGGCATCTAAATTTGCAAAACAAATCAAACTAACTAAAGTATCCAGACTTGTTGGATACATAAAATAATTCTCTTTTATGTTACGATCTCATTTAAGCATATGGGCTCTAGTTCTTATCTATCTGGATAATATCTAATTATATATAATTAGCCATTAGTGTTATTTTAGGCTTTTTAGCCGATGCACAAATATGTTTGCCTAGATTGGAGTCCATGGCATCATTACATAGTCTCAGTTGACAGTTACATGCATCTTTAATTGATAGACAGATGGATATTTAAACAGTACAGTCAGTGATATTTATATCTATTATCAGTGAATACATAGAAAGACAAAATGGCAAGGGAGGGATTTAGATGGCAATGTAATGAAACGTTGTGACAATTCAAGGCTGACAATGTGCAAAAGTAAATGCAGTCTTCATTCACAAGAGTAACCTGCCATAATGCAATCATCATGGCCAAGAAAAAAGAGATTTGGGGATACATAAAGATCTTCATAATTAAAGAATGTAGGACTTCTATGCATGCCTATATCTTCTTATAAACTTATATTCAGCCTGTGAGTTAAATGCTGCTGGCAAGGTTCCCTACAGCTAGAGAAGCCCCTTTTGCAAGTCCACATAAAACAATAACAACCCAGAAGCAAAAAGAATTGGGGACCTCTGGCTGTAGTCCACTGCATTTTGCTTTTGGTTGGATCATTTCTGAATGTCTATGGAGATTCTCAGTCATCCAGGTCACGGTTGTCCCAAAGGTGCTTTTTCAAGAGGCAACTGGACTTTTGGGGATCACTTTTGAAAACTAATTTGAAATGGTCCAGTGGCCATCCAGTTACAGACACTTTATATGTCCACATTCACCTGGGTATGCCTCATAAGTGGACTTTTGATCCACAAGCTTGTGTGTGTGTGTGAGAGAGAGAGAGAGAGAGAGAGAGACAGACAGACAGACAGACAGACAGAAAGAGAGAGAGAGAGAGAGAGAGAGAGAGAGAGAGAAGGCATGCTGTGATTTGTATGCTGTGATTTGTAGAATGATTGCATCACTTTCTGAATCAAGCCAGAAATCATATAGCAATCATATTGCTAAACTTTTGATACTGCTCTGCAAATAAGGTGAAGTATCTGAGGAATACAATATTTGGGAGGAATTCTCAGGGGAAAATTTCTATGTGCCTCAAACACTGCATTGCCTTAGGGATCCCCTACCAGCCAATCTTCTGTGAGACGATCATCTTTTGCTCCCCAGTTCCTGCTTCATTTTGTTCTGAGAATACTTAGCCTGCCCTCAAATATTGCAGCTTATCAATTGAAGTTTCAATAGAATTGATCAACTGAAGTTTCAGTCTGCTGGCCCGCTATACTCCCTTCCATACCCCCTGGCCTCACAGTCAGGCAGTTTTTCACGGGCTACCATAGAGTTGGAATCTCTAACTTTCTCCTGACCGTGGGAGTTTGGTTATGGATATTGCATCATCATAAATAGGGCTGCCAATGGAAGATCAGCAAGCTATGGTTCCTTACCACCATCTGGCACAGGTCCTTCATGAACCTGTCAAGATATTTTTAAGCAGAGATTGATAATCCCTGATCCCTCTCCCTTCTTAGTCTTCTGAAAGGGTACTAAACCTTGTTTAAAACTAGCCAGTAACTAGCACACCAGGAAAAGTGAAGGCTGCTCTCAGATATGAAGGTGCATTCGAACATAATGGAAGCTTCTCCCCAACAGTTCTCCACAATTCAGCTCCTCTGAGGATATCTGTTGAAACAATCTTTTTTGAATCCTATGTAATGATGCTGAACCAAACAAAGGTATTTTCTTTTAAAATCTGAATATTGTAGTCTTTGGTTCTCATTGGCAACCCCTTATGCTAAACAGACAAGATCCAGACTCAGACTGTATTTAAGTTCTTCTTTTTGATGTTCACATGTTTTTAATTTCTTTGTATTTTGTTTAAGATAAATAAAATAAATTTTCCGAGAATTTTATTGGTGTGCGGTGATAGATATGGTATTGACTTCTGCTTCAAGCTTTCCCCTATCCATTTAATATAACCTTCATACCTCTAAAAATTTTTTAACCCAATCTGCTGATTCTTCTAATTTGGGCTGTTTGGTGGTATTTGGTATAATATAAACATTGATATTTAAATAATATTTTTTGATAAATAATCATTCAGACAGTTAACTACCTTAGCAGGAGATCTCTTGACACAACTGGAGAAAAGTGACTTCATGTGACAAAGCAGTTGTATGTCTTTCTCAATGTGATTGTAACAATTTTCACTACAGGATGCTTCCTGTTGTATTTTCAACTTCTAAAATTCCTTTAACTGAGCCCAGCTTAAGCATTGCTGAATTATGCTGGGAATTGCTGCTTTTAGTAAATTTCTTCTGTCATCTCAAGATCTGGAATCACTGAGAGTTGAACGGAATATAAATTTAATAAATAATAATAATAACAACAATAATAATATACATAGCAACATAGAATCACAACTTCCAATTCTTTAGCTGGTGTTGTCTTTCATTCTGTTGTTGTTGTTGTTGTTGTTGCTGCTGATGCTGCTAGTTGCGCAGTCAGACAGATATTTAGACTGGATTTATTTAGGACCTGGGATAGACAGATGTAGTTTGATGTTTTTATTATCTCTCTCCTGACCATCTGCTGTCCAATTGGCCCTCATACGTGTATGAACCCAGAATTTCTAGGATGGCCATGCGCCCCTACGAATGTGATGGAGTTTATTTTGATTAAATTATATCTTTCAAATCTCTGCAGTTGTCACTTTGCGCTCAGATCTCATCTGCTGCTGTATTATTGCTTAGTCATCCAAAGGTGTCTCTCTCTCTCTCTCTCTCTCTCTCTCTCTCTCTCTCTCTCTCTCTCTCTCCTTCTCTCGATCTGTCTTGTCACCCCATCCTTGACAGAGGAGGCCCAAGCAAGTGTCTTGTTTACTAATTCATCTAACAAATTATTTCAGCCCAGAAATGGTTCTCAGAATAACTTACCATTTAAAATAATGGAGCAACCTTCAGTTTCAGGGCCACCTGCTAGACTTCAGTTACTACCTTTGAATTTTGGCCTAGCAGTTAATCAATATTGTTTTAAAACGTGGTTTCAATTTTATTGAAAGAGGGAAATATAACGCCTGTTATTTCCATCTTCCTCAAAGTTTGAATTATTTCAATAGCGGGGAAAAAAAAAAAACCAGAGAGAGCAAGCGGGGAAGGAGATGTATTTTTGTGATTTTGTTTTCTTAATTCTCTTGGGTCACTGCCATCTTTAATAATCCCTACCGAGACCCTGTCCCTTTACATTATAAAGCCCTGTGACATGGTATCATGGTCTTCTTCTTTCATCTCAGACTTTTGGAAGCCCTTTAAAAAAAGTCAAGATCACCGATTTAAATCATTTTAGATAATTGCAAATCTCAGTTTTTTTCACCTAACTGTGGTGAATGAAATGGAAAAGGTATGGTAGAACTGGGTTATTATTTAATGGTGTGATGCAAAGATGCCCATCCTGAGACACCAGGAGGATAGGAAGTTCCTGAAATCTCCAGATTTCCTTCCCACAACCAATTGCCATCAAAGCATCCTTCCTGCTGATTTCACAGATAGGCTTATTTTCTTTTCTTGGCAGCAATACGTGGAGTTAGATGCTCACTGCCTTCTTCTAGGTCTGTATTCCAACTTCCCAGTCTTATTCTTATCTTAGAGTCCTGCCATTTCCTCATCAACTTCCAAAGCCTGATTCTGCCTAGGTTTTCAAAAGCCATGAAGCTCTTCTCAGTGCTTTGCAGGGAAGGGAAATAATTATATGCACGGGAAGTAATCAAATCCGCTGAATTTGGTTAATAACGTGTCATTTAAAATTAAATTAAATCAAATGTAGGTTTTGTCCTTTTGGGTGCCTAGCTTCCAGCATGCCAAGGAAAGGCCAAGGGAAATGCCTCATCCCCAAAACAGTTGTTGTGCACCTGGATGTGATGGCACTTAATAATTGGGAACTTAAATGTGCGTTCTGCTGTTACTTTGCTTTTTTTTATTATTATTGCATAGGATTTCCTTGCAAAGTCCTGCAGGGCTCCTGGGATAAATAAGGGATTTGAATAACGGCCGTCGAAGCAATACTGTGCCTCTCCAAACCTCCCTCTGTCTGTCTGTGTAGAGAAATCTGAAGCAATACTGTGCCTCTCCAAACCTCCCTCTGTCTGTCTGTGTGGAGAAATCTTCCCTCTGAGCAGAATGTGTGCCTGTAGTTTGGGTAAAAAGAAGGGTCTTGGGCAGGGGGGGAGAACGGATCCCCTCAGAGTGATGTGTGGAGGGCAAGATCTCCAAGTCTTGGAAAATCTTTTGCATTCTGACATCTGAAACAGGTGGTTCTCCAGCTCCTTTTGTGAACATAAGTTGCTGTGTGCCGACCTTCTGCTCCCGAGCCTTCTCAGATGTATCGCCAGTAGGGAGCCGTCTGGCTGAATGTGATTTTTATGTATCTTTTCAGCTAAATTGGAGATCCTAATGCAAAAGGCATTCAATGACACCATGGGGATTTGTGACACTCCTTGTTAGGACTTCTGAGCTGTAAACCAATAAATGGGCTAGAAACGACACAGGTTGGGTGTGTGTGTGTGTGTGTGTGTCGTCCTTCTCAGCGGTGACAGTTAAAAGATAGAAAAAGGCAGTTAGGTTTTTGAGTAGCTGTCTTTAAGTTTTCCAAGCAATTCCATCATGCCACATAAGAGTGCAACTACAACTAAGGTTGAGGTTTGCAACTTGAGGTTGCAAAATGCATTTTGTAAAATATGTTTATACCATTTTTCCTTTATCACATGAATGCTTAATATATAGTGTATTACCTGAGTCAACTTACTTATACATAATATCAGTTCTAATAACAATATTTGCTGGTAAATAATAGCATCCTTCCAACTTCTAATTTCTACCTTTGTTGTCTAACCATTTGTAAAACAAACCCCATGTTAAAAAAATATTCTGTGTCTTCTTTCTCCTTTATCTTTAATATTAACCTATCCATTTCTGCACAGTCTAATATTTTTTTAATTATACTTTCATCGGTCGGAAATCCCTCATTTTTCCAATATTGCGCAAATATTGGAAATTCTTGCTGCTGTCAGCACATGTAATATTAATTATATGACCCCTTTATCATATTTTTCAGGCAATATACCTAACAAAAATATTTATGGTGTTAAATCTATATGTTGCTTTATCATTTTTGCAAAATGCATATTGAGCAGAGAAAACGAAGGGAGGGGAATATTCTCAGCAATTAAAGCAGGTGCTACTGAAGAGGATGGTTCTGGCCAGGAAAGGAAGAATTAATTACCTCAAAAACCCACTCAAAAAGCCTTCGATTATGTTGATGATAACAAGCTGTAGACAGCCCTAAAGGACCTCCAGGTGCCAACACATCTGGTCAGGCTGGTGCAATCACTGTACATAAATCATGAAGCACATGGATGCCGAAGTGAATCAGGAACATGAAGAATCAAAAATTGGGGTAAAGTAAAAATTGGAGGAAGGAACATCGACAACCTTCACTATGTTGACGACACAACTCTCCCGTCATAAACCAAAGAAGGCCTGAAACATCTGATCAAAGGGTTTAAAGAAGAATGCAAGAAATTTGGCCTCTTCCTGAACATCAAAAAAGACAAAGTTCATGACCACTGCAAAGAATGGAAATTTCAAAATAACAATTGACGGTGAAAAGATTGAACGCGTGCCAGAATTCACTCTCCTAGGATTGCAGATTGATCAAAGCATGAATGCGGTCCAGAAATAAAGCATCAAATCGCATAGAAATGATGAGTGTGAATTGAGTATGGAAAAGCAAGGAGATCAGCCTGGCAACCAAATGCAGATTTGTCTCCATTATCATGTTTTTCATAGTTATCTACAGATTGGCTTGTTTTTTAATGCCTTCTAGTCAGTGTTAACTCCTAGAGACTACTCAGACAAGACCCTTCAATTTTCTTGACTATGGGTGATTTCAAATTTAGTTTACCTTCAGTCAGTCCTTATATTCAGATCAAAGCAAACACATGGGTCACTCAGATCGGCTAATAAAATAACATACACTTAGATGGTTATTTATTTATGAACATCAGCAAACATCAAATACACTTAACTGGCAAAAATGGGACAAAGACAGTCAAAAAGCAGGGAGTGAGATATGAACAAGGGAGAATTTACATTATCTCTTTATCTATCTGTATTACCAAAAGGCAGAAAAATGTCCAGATTCAATGGAACCAACACTGAGTAATTAGCAAGGACAATTCCAAAGGGAGGGTTGTTCTAGCATTAACACTTTAATATACATAAGAACAGCAGAATAGAGATAGAAAGTAGGATATCAAGTGATCACTCCTTTATTCTGCATTGTAAAGGAAGCAATTTAGTGGATGGGGGTGATTACTGTTTCTCAAGCTTCATGTCTGGATGTCTGGACTTCAACTCCCAGAATTCTCCAGCCAGCATGGGAATTCTGGGAGATGAAGTCCAAATATCATAAAGTTTCTAAGGCTGAGAAACACTGGGGATGATATATTCATTAAGGTGCCCAGAAATTCATCTTCCTAACAGGGATGGCTTTTGAAATGGGTGTTTCCTGTTTGAAGTGATTTCACGTGAATGCAGCCTCTGAATCCCCAGAGGGAGGATGTAAGAAACCGCTATTCTTAAGTGCTTTAATGGTTTTGTAGTCCTTATAACTTTCTGTGGCAGGTGCCCCTGTTGCATCTTGTGGCTTTAAACTTTATTATGTATTGATGTGTTTTATAGATTGGGTAAGTTTTCTTTGGGGGAACATGATTAGCTGGGAAATGGGCTAAAATATCAAGAAGGAATAGACAGGTCTCTTGTGACACTGTTTTGACAAAAAAGATCCCTGCTGGTTTTCTTGCTGCAATGGCTCTTTGTGATGGTGTATTGAGACAAATCACAAATGTCCTCTCAGCCCCGTTGACTAATAACTAATAAAGTAATATAGCAATAAACCGAATCCCAGTCTATTAAGGCCTAAGTACAGCAAAATCCTGGACAAATCCCACCAGCTAGTAATCTAACAATAAAAACAAATTCAAAGCCACCACACAATATTGTCTCTCCATCGACAGAGAGAAACCATCTGTCCAAGGAAATAAACATCAAGACAGAGAACTTCACTTTACAAAAGTAAAAGCATCTTGTGTTATGTAAAAGAGCTTCACTTTACATAACACAAAGAAACAAATTAAATGAAAGTATGTAATATTACTATTGAGCTGCTGCTATTATTCATTAAAGGAGCCTTAAAAAAAAATCTCTGGAGGTCTTCTTTTTGTGAAGATTACGGTGGGGGGCGAATGGTGTCATTTTATTTACCTTTTCTCTTCCCCCATGCTTTTGCATTTCTCCTTCAGTGGAGAAGATTTTCTTTTATTGTTCACTTTTTTACACTGGGTTTAATATTTGTTTCTCGAACTATGATGGATTGTTCAGGATGTGGGATGTCCTATGTTAAATCATGAAATACGTATTTATAAGGTTCAGATCCATCAATAATCACATCCTCAGTTAAAACATCCTCAGTTTTTCTTCTGCTCATTCAATGCAGGAGGCATTTTGAATACTCTTTAGCCTTCTCAACATCTTGTACTGAAGCCTTCTCCAGCTCAGATTCTCTCATGACCTTGTATCCAGGAGATTCTCAGTTCTTGCTTGCTTGCCTTTAAAATTCTTTCCCTGTTATCTTGAAGAGCAAGTTCCGAACTTCTTTGTGTATGAAACAAGACTTTGAAACACAAGTTTTAGTGTCTTCTGCATCTTCTGCCGTTTTAGTTTCTTCTGCAAGTTTTAACTTCTGCGTCTTTTGCAAATCCTCCCCATATCCAATGTGGACACCTCGGAAACAACCAAGTCAATCTCCCACTTCTCTATTGGGCTGAATATCAAAAAACAAGGGACTGAGATGCTCTGAAACACTAGGGACATTGGGGTTGATGACTCCCTCTGTAGTAGGTTTCAAATATAGAACACTATCTGCCCACCCTTTTTTAGGTCTATATTCTTCTTCTCCCCACCTGCATGTGCTATGGAATGCCTGCTCACAATTGTTTCTCTGCTCTGGTGTGGACATTTCCAAACTCCAGGTTGCTCATCCACTTTGAAAGACAAGGCAAGTCTTTGGGTTGACTTCTTCCAAGTCACAATAGTGCTTTGCATCTGAGGAGATTGACGTTGCATCATTCCCGCTGACCACCAAACGATGCAAACTTATAGGTAAAACTGGAATGGGACCACTTAATGCAGCTAACTCGCTATGGCCAATTTGCCATGGGATAAGTCACCATGGCTAACTTGCCACGGGACTGTTCGACAATTCAATTTAATTATTTAAAATAAATTTAAAAATATTTTAACTTTTGTCATTCACATTTGATTTTGTCCCTCCCTTTGGCATCCTTTCTTTAATTAATCTGTTCCACTATTTCTTTGACATTACTGTAACTCTTGGCAAGTTGGCCATGGTGAGTTATCCTACAGTGAGTTGGCCATGGCAAGTTGACTATAGCAAGTTGTCCTAGACCCAGTAAGTATGACCCTACAGGGTAACTACAGGGTAACTATGACCCCTCTATAAATTGTCAGGAGTCCAGAACCAGAAGCTTTATCAATGATGTCCAGCTGTATTACTCTGTGTATCACCAAGACTACAAGATCAAAAACCATCATCTTGGTCAGGCCTCTTATTTCCATCTACTTGTCCTTATAGTGGACCTACCCATCAACAGGCTCTGACCAGTCTTTCAACAAACATCTATGCATTTTATGCTCCAGACAGCTCTTGCTGTGAGTCTGACAGAAGCTACTTGCCTACTTCTATAATGGAAAATAACAGATGCTAACAGGACTATGTTGAGCCAATGGGTTCCCTCTGATTTACAGGGTTTCTGTAATAATCCCTCTGGAGGTTCTACCAAACTCTGATGATAGATTTGTGACCCATTTAAAGATTCAGGAAGCTTTTGGGAAAGACAACCCTATGGAAATATCATGCTTTTTTCCTTCACTTCTCATCTCCATTTCCTTTTGCATACATCTCAATTTAGCAGGATTTCTGGGATAAAACCTTTTAAATTAAATTTGGGACTGGGGTTGCGGGGAAGTGGCACTGATGATAGATTTAGATCCCCAGTCTAAGTCTTGTGTAGAATGGACCTGTTGAAAGTATAGCTGTCTGAAATTCTGCTATTATTTATGTGAATACTTTGAAGCATGTTAAAATGGCATTAAGGGATAATTAAGAAGTCCCACTCTTTACTGATTGGTCAAATTACTCAGGCCCATGGAGATTTAGAATCAAGTTGTTTATTATTTTTCATTTTCTTTCCCTTTTTCCAAGCTGCCGGAGAAAAGAGGGATTATTTGGGACACTGATCACTTCCTGAAGCCTTATCCAACACTTCCTGAAGACTATCTGCTTTCAGAGGGACCTGGCCAAGATGGTGGCTTGTTAATCAACAGTCAGACTCACAGTGAGGGCTGTTTGAAGCACAAAATAGATAGAGGAATGCATCGATACAATGTGGGATGTTTAATGAGAGGCTCGTCAGAATCTGCTGGTGTGTAGGTCCATTGGTCAGACAGGTTAGATGGAAATGAGGAGCCTGGCCAAGATGGTGGCTGGTTAATCAACAGTCTTGGTTTAAGCAACTTCTCTCCTCCTGCTAAAGTTTTGGGTCATAAAAGTACAGTCATATGTGAAGTTGAGATACTTATTTAGTTTGACACACTCTCATGAAAGATGCCAGAGCTGAAAAAATTATTCCTATTCATTGGCTTATTCCTACTCACAGAGTAGAAGAGTAACTGACAGAGCACAATTTTAACAATCTTTCAGTAAAATGAATAGTATTGGAATTTATGTTGTTCCAAAAGACAGCCTTTAAAAAAAAGAAACCAGTTGTTTCGGGGTTTTTTTTAAAGGCATAACATCCATTAGCTCTAAGAGGGAGCATTCTATCACGTGTGTAAATGAAATCGCTTCTATTTTAGGCCCTTAATTCTTTCATTTCTGACTAATGATTACCCTAATATGTGCCTTCCTTTTTTTATTATCTCTATCTCTGGTGTTATTTTCTGTGGGCTGAAATGCAGGCGAATCATTCTCTCAAAAGACTTACGGTAGTGCTTTTCTTCCAACTCCCCAGTAATGAGTGTGAGTTGAAGATCAGAGCATATGTTAAAAGGCGCCTGATGCATCTTTTTAAGCATTACCTTTGAATGAAATAACTGGCCTTTACCCCTTTCCTGAAAGATAATGGGGGCAGGGGAAGGGGGAAGAGGATGTGCTAACGTAAGCGAATAGGCAACCAACCCATCTTCCATATAGCAACTATCTTTATTCTTGATGTATTGGAGATAAGTGGAAATCATTCATAAATGTTTCTGGCTAGACTTGCAGCATTTAACCCCAAGGGGAGATGTTACTTCTCAATTTCCACAGGGAACAATTTCATGCCCTCTGAAGCTCTGGGGTTGTACAACTTATGGGATGTAAACTTTTGTCTTTTATTCACCTTCTTTAATCATCAAGCTTAACTAGTTGTCATAAGTTCAATCATTTCCCTGCCTTTAATAACCAAAGAGCATTTGTTCACATTTATTAAAAGCCCGAGCTGTTATCTATTAAGGGGAAAGTCGAAAAATGCTGTCGTTGCTTCAATTACATTTACACTGACAGGACAGGAAACTTGCTCAAGATGACAGGATGTTTCTTTATTCTGGGCAAAGTGCTGGAGCAAGCTGTGAAACTTCTATGTTTATCTTCAGTCACACGGCCTGCTGAGGTAGCAAGGCCATGGGATGGGAGGGAGGGAGCCATGGGTCTCCTTCAGCTCTACTTCAGTAAGTAGGATTTTTATTGCTATGGAGTTAAATAAGAGGTTTCTGGTTCTACAACAGCAGTGAAGACTAGAACTAAGGAAGTAGTAGGGAGGGCAGTTCACATCAGGAAACTCTGTCAGGGACTACGTGGTGAAGAGATATTTTTATTTATTTATTATTACATTTTTAAGCCACCCATCTCGTAGAGGGACTTGTGGGGTGTACATTATCAAACTTGACAAAGGTTCCATATTTTTCTACCCTAAGGTGTTTCAGCTAATGCAAAGTAGCTTTTCTAGGGCTTTCTTTAATTGGACATAGGTTTTTGCAAAAGCCCATTTTCTCCGGGGGAGTCCACTGCACGCCTGGATCTGAAATCCCTTCATGAAACTGCTTTGCCAAAATTTCTCCTGAAGGAAAGCATTCCTCTGAATACATGTGTCACCCAAGTGGTCCAACATTCAAGATGGAGTCTGGTCTTCTTAATTTGGTTTCATTGACACAGTCACAACACATGAAATCCCAACCGCCATCAGCTTTGAAAAGGCCCCATTCTTTCCAATCAGTGTCAGCCTTAGCCACCTTAGTCACAAGAGTGATCTAAATCCTCTTCTCTTGCTTGAGAACAACCAGTGTCGATTAGTCTGACTGAAAGCATTTTCCAGAACAAGCACCTGTCTTGCCAGGCCTAGGAGCCATTCTTCCAGCTGCTATCCTATCTCTTCCAGCTTTAACTTTGCACCTTTAAAACTGTCAGGCACAAAAGAAAGAATGACATGTGACAATTCTTCCAAGCTGAGTTCTTTATTATTCCATAACCATAGACAAAAATCTGGCTAGCCTGGGGTGTCTACTATTCACATCTACAATTTACTCTGGGAACTATTGTCTGAGGGAGGAGCTGTCTTCATTCTCTTTCTCTCACACATGATATCTAGGCTGAGTTGCCTCTTATTCCTCTGGAATTTACCCTCTCCCTCCTGGGGACTCACCTCCTCACTACATGCCATCACAAAAGCTGACAAAAAGCAATTGAGATAGCCCTGTCATCACCCACCATTCTGTTAGTAGGACTGTTGAAAGCAAAGCAAAGCTCTTTAAGGACATATTTATTATATACTACCAGACAAAATGGAGTTTGGGTATTGAGGTTATTCAGGGGTAATTCACAAATGTACATACAACATTTCATCTGATTTCAAGCCCTAAAGTCTCATCCTATTTTGAGAGTTATAACTCCTTTTCATATTAGGAGAGCCAGTTTGGTCTAGCAGTTAAGATACTCAGCTAGAAAGCAGGAGACTGAGTTCAAGCCCCACCTTAGCTGTGAAAGCCAGCTGAGTGACTTTTGGCCAGTGACTCTCTCTTAACCCAATCTCACCTCATAGGATGGTTGTTATGAGGAAAATAGGAGGAGGAAGGCAGGAGTGGGCTTCAAAATTTGTAACAATGGATTCTCTGCCCAGTTGTTGGCTGGGCGTGGCCATGGTGGGCATGGCCTAGTCAGCCTCCAGCACTACAGTGGGGGGGCATTTTTGCCCTCCCAGGGCTCCTCGGGCTCCAAAGACTCTCTGGAAGCCAGAAACGAGCCCGTTTCTGGCCTTCCCAAACTTCTAGGAGGCCCGTTTTCCACCCTCCCTGAGCCTCCTCACGCACCCTGCACGTACTTATATCCAAAACGAGCCACATGGGACTCCTGGAAGGGGTGGGGTGGGTGGGGCCAGCCAGGAATGGGATTTTGGGGTTCTCCAAACTGCAGAATCTTAGCTAGAGGCTCTCCCAAACCCCTGTGAACCCCCCAGCAGCCTCCCCCTGGAGGAAGGTGTGTTTCTTTGTTTAACCCAAGGAAAGTATAATATGCCTGACTAAGAAGTCTCTTCTCAAACTCTGCAGGTGACTCTTCAATAACCTAGTTTGCTGGAACCAACAACCAAGTTTGGTGAAGAATCAGCATGCTTTTTGAACAGGGCAAGAATGGCCTTCATTATAAACAATTATATGCATGTATTGGAAAAGTAAAAATGGCTTCGGTGAAAAAAAAGCTGTTTCATATTTGCCAGTAACTAAATTTGCCTGGCATTAAAATAATATAACGTACTAAAAAGTAACTCTGTCACCTGAATTGGAGCACATTCCTTTTCATCCTTCTGGAATACAGTCTTCAGTACAGTAGGTCTATAGTTGTCATAGGCAACTATTTAAATCTTCCTAAGAATGATGCCCTATTGACAAAAATTCATTTCGTTGGTGTTAAGTTTGAGCAATGAGAGGCTGAACCAGAGCATGAGTGCAACAGTACTTTATTTTACAAATAAAGGGCTGACCGTGCTTGCCAAGCCTGGAACTGGCTCGCAGCAATCAGCAGCCAGTTGGACCCCGCAGCCTGCTTTTATAGCTGGCTGCTGGGGAGAACTGACCAATGGGAATGGGGGAATAACGCCCACACAAAGTGAGTGGACCTGAGTGAGAACTCCTTGAGTCCTCAGGACATAACACCCCTTCCCCCAGATGCGAACACGCATAGTCCTTGAGGTAGATGGGGGTTTGTGTTGGCGCCGGAGCGGCGCAACTCGGGAACATTGTCTGACTGTTCGGTATCAGTCTGTGACGGTTGAGCTGGCATAGTGTCGCCAACGCTCTCTCTGGACTGGGCATCCTCGGAAACCACCGGGTTGGTTTCTGGAGTCAAACTCTCGTGGGTTGGATCCGGTTGATCAACTCTCTGGGCGCTGTTGTCCGAGTTTGGGCTGACCGGAACGACCGCTGGCGCAGACTGGTCACTGGGTGCGGTGTGGCTGGGTGGCGGATGGGACGGTTCCCCCTCGACTGGAGACTCTGGATTCTTGTTTGCGAGGTTGCTGAGGCGCCTTCTGAGTTGGTCTATGTGTCTCCTCCAGACGCGACCATCCTCCAGCCTGACTCTATATGATCTCGGCCCGGTGACGGCGATGACCTCGCCCGGAATCCAAAGTGGGTCCCCAGCGAAATTCCTTGCAAATATCGGCTCCTGTAACATAAAATGTCTAACCCCCGAAGTGGAAGCGAGGGGAGAGTCAGGGCAGTATTGTGGGTGCAGTCTATCTAATACAGTCCTCAGGCGCCGGCCCATCAGAAGTTCCGCTGGGGACTTATTGGTGACTGCACAGGGGGTTGAGTGCTGGCTCATCAGGAACCGTGAGAGTTTGTGGTGCCAGTCATCTCTGCCAAACCTAGCAAGGGCCTCTTTGGTGGTCCTGACGGCCCTTTCAGCCAACCCATTACTCGCAGGGTGAAATGGGGCTGTGAAAATGTGGCGAATGCCTAGGTTGGCTGCAAAACGGCTGAATTCTACTGATGCGAACTGTGGGCCATTATCGGAGACCAAGGAGTCGGGTAGTCCATGGGTAACGAACAGGCGCGTTAACACGTTGGTGATTGCTAGTGTGGTGGTCGTGGATAGCTGCGCCACGTCTATCCACTTGGAATAAGCGTCCACGACCACTAGGAACATCTTTCCATGCACGGGGCCGGCCAGATCGATATGGATTCTAGACCAAGGGGCGCTGGCGCTCTCCCATCTGGTAGGGGTGGCGATGTGGGGAGTAGGACGGGATTCCTGGCAAATGCTGCAGGAACTTACCCAATTGACAATGTCCTCGTCTAGACCCGGCCACCACACGTAGCTGCGTGCCAACGCCTTCATTCTCACAATGCCGGGTGTCCCTCGTGCAACGCTTCCAGGACTCGGGTACGCAGCGAGGTCGGGATGACCACTCGAGTGCCCCACAGTAGACAACCCTGCAAACTGGACAGCTCCTGCATGCGAGTCTTAAAGGGTGCGAATTTGTTATCAACATTGCCTCCCGGCCACCCCCCCTCACCCAGTCGAGCACCTGGGCGAGCGTTTGGTCTGCCTTGGTTTTGGCGGCGATGTCAAGGGCGGTGATGGGCAGGTCCAACTGGGTGATTTCAAAAATGGCATTGACAGGAGCTGGGTCTTCAGCCGGAGCGGGTAAGGGGCAGCGACTGAGTGCGTCAGCGTGGGATAGAGTTTTGCCCGGGCGGTGGATAAGTTTGTATGAGTAGGCCGCTAGGAAAAGCGTCCACCTTGTCATCCGAGGGGAGAGGACTTGAGGTGTCTGTTTGTCGCCGGCCAGTAGGCCCAGGAGGGGCTTATGGTCGGTGACCAGTTCGAAGAAGTGGCCAAAAAGGAATTCGTGAAACTTTTTCACGGCTGCGACAGCTGCTAGGGCTTCCTTGTCTATTTGGCTGTAATTTCGCTCCGTGGCCGAGAGCGTCCTGGAGAAAAAGGCGATGGGGGCCTCGGCGCCATTGGCAGTCGGTGACTAAGGACCGCCCCAATTCCAAAAGGGGATGCGTCCGCTGCCAGTACTAAAGGAAGGTTTGGGTCGAATTGGATGAGCACTGCCTCTGACGTAAGTAGTGATTTGACAGCGTTAAACGCCTGGTCTTCTTTGTGCCCCCAGTGCCACGGTGACTTTTTGTCTAGTAATCTGTGTAGGGGTTCGGCTACTGAGGCTTTATGGGGCAAAAAGGATGCATAAAAGTTTAGGAGTCCCAAGAAAGCTTGTAGCTCCGTTTTGGAGGTCGGTGTGGGAGCTTCGTGGATCGCCCTGACCTTGGACTCCAGGGGGTGAATGCCAGAGGCGTCAATTTTATAACCCAGAAAGTCCACCTGTCTAGTGGCAATGGCGCATTTTTCTTTTTTTAACTTGAGGCCATGCTGTCTGAACCTCTCTAACACTGCTCGCACTCTCTGGAAGAGTTGGGGTCTGTCCCTGGCCGAGACCAAGATGTCGTCGAGTAGGGTACTACACCAGGGAGGCCCTGTAAAATCCGCTCCATGAGGGATTGAAAAATACCCGGGCAACACTTACGCCAAATTGGAGACGCTTGCATCGGAAGGCACCCCTGTGAGTGACGATGGTCTGAAGTTCCGCTGTTTGGTTATCAACAGGGAACTGTTGATATGCTTGAGACATGTCCAATTTAGCAAAAATACTGCCCGGTTCGAATGTGTGCAATAAGTGCTGAATGACGGGCACGGGGTAGGCGCTAACTTGTAAATATTTATTGATTGTTGTCTTGTAGTCCGAGCAAATTCTCAGGCTACCATCTTTTTTGAGGGGTGTGACAATGGGCGTCTCCCACTTGGCGAAATCTGTTGGCTCAATGACCCCTTGTTTTAGTAGTTTATCCAATTCAGCGTCTAGTTTTGGTCGAATAGCAAATGGAACTCTACGTGGTTTTAATCTGATTGGGACTGCCTGGGGGTCAACGGTGAACGAGATGGGGGTTCCATTATAACACCCCAGCTCCTCGCCGAACACATCTGCGTAGTCAGCGAATAAGGAGTCAGTGTCTGAGGTTGAGACAGCATGGACTCCTGTTAACCCTAGCCGAGGTGGGGAAACCAATCGAGCCCCAATAAGGTGGGTAGATTGCCGTTAACTACCACTAGAGGTAGGTGGCCTTTAAAAGCTCTAAAACTGACAAAGAACTTGCCTCTGCCGATCACGGGAATGGCCTTCCCCTGGTAGTCCTTCAGACCGAACTGGCATCTCTGAAGCCGGGTAGTAGATAGGCTGGGGTGGAGTCTCTTGAGGGTGTTCCACGAGATTATTGAGAGCGCTGACCCTGTGTCAACCTCCATGTGGCACGGTTTACCTTCTAGGGAAATGGAGAGAGAAATTTTACTAACAGAGTGGCAAGTACGCCTGGCAAGGCGGTGCGTGCGACAGTTTAATACTTGCCTCTGTGGTCCCGAGTGCAAGGACGGGGGTCTTTGTGCAGCGCTTTGGGGGGCTTGGCAATGTGCCCCCTCTTATGGCAGTTGTTGCAAACGGCTCCTTTAAACTTGCAGGTGGCCCTTTGATGTGATCCCCCACAGGCTAGGCACAGGGTGATGTGCTTGGGTGGACCGGTGTATTCTTGTTTGGCCCCTACCTGCGACCGTCTGTCATTGGTGAGGCGATGGACATCGTTCTCATCGTTGTGGCTTTCCTCCGCTTCCACCTCTTCGGAATGGACTGGGAACGCTGCTAGCTTGGCGCTTGGGCCCTGAATTTCGGTGGCTGAGTTCGTTGCTAGCTCGGCTGCTAGGGCCTCCTCTACCGCTTGCGCGAGGTTGAGGTCTTTTTTAGCTAGCAGTCGCCTCTGTAGGTTGAGATCCTTGACCCCACAAACCAATTGATCGAGGAGCATGTCCTCCAGGTATGTTCCAAACCCGCAGTGCAGGGCTGCTGTTCTGAGGGCGGCCATATATTGGTTGATGGTCTCCTTACTTGATTGCTTCCTCATTCGGAACGTGAACCTCCTGGCGATTTGTGAAGGCCTGGGAGCGTAGTGGTTTGTGAGGATCTCAAGCAACTCGGACCACGGAACGTTTTTTAATTCTCTCGGCGCCACGAGTGCTGCAGCGGTATCGTAAACGGTGGCCCTGCAGTAGATTAGGAAATAGGATTTTTTCCGATGCTCTCCCGCATCCGACAGGCCGACCGCATCGATGTAATGATTGAAACAGTTCTTATACGATTCCCACTTCTCTTCGTCTGGTTTAAACGCCGGGAATACTGGATTGGAACTCATGGTGCTGGAACGGCTGGGCTACCTGCGGAGAAATCTCTCTGGGACTACGAACGCTCGTGAGTTACTAGTGATATCAGCTCTGGAGAGGTTTTTTTGCTACCCTCTCTTTCACTCTCTCTGGGTTACCACGTTGGCTGCTAGCCGTTGGAGGTGTCTTGATTCGCGCCAAAAAAGTGGGCGTTAGTGACTCTCTACAGCGCTGTGCTGTGATTCCTACTGGCTCGAAATTCAAATGACACCCGTTTGAATTTCGCGCCAAATGCAGAGCGGCTGCGGCTCGCAGCGCTTCACTTTCCCCGTAGCGAGGCTAACAAGCGGCTACAGACGCTTCTAACTATTTGACTCAGACCGCTTTCTCTGGCTGCGGATCTGCGTTTGCTCTTTTTGATCGCTCGTTTCGCTAGCTGACCGCTCTCTCTGGCTGCGGATCAGCGTTTCCCTTGTTGCCAGCCGATCGCTCTCTCTGGGCTGTAGATCGGTGGCTAGTGACTCAGTGGTTGCAAGGTGCTTCTGGTAGACATCCCATCCTCGTCGCCAGTGTTAAGTTTGAGCAATGAGAGGCTGAACCAGAGCATGAGTGCAACAGTACTTTATTTTACAAATAAAGGGCTGACCGTGCTTGCCAAGCCTGGAACTGGCTCGCAGCAATCAGCAGCCAGTTGGACCCCGCAGCCTGCTTTTATAGCTGGCTGCTGGGGAGAACTGACCAATGGGAATGGGGGAATAACGCCCACACAAAGTGAGTGGACCTGAGTGAGAACTCCTTGAGTCCTCAGGACATAACAGTTGGTTTTTCCTGAAATGAGAAATGATGCCTCTGCTTGTTGTATCATTTTGCCGACATCCAGGCCAAGAAGACTGGTCCAGCTCCTATTAGTACACAGAAAATTAGAATAGGCAAAACCATCCATATTAGGAGAGTCAGTTTTATCTAGCAGTTAGGGCACCAGGCTAGAAAGCAGGAGGTTATGAGTTTTAAGTCCCACGTTAGCCATGAAAGCTAGCAGGATGACTTTGAGCTAATCATTCTTTCTCAGCCCAGCTCAACCCACCTCACAGGATTGTTGTTGTGGGGAAAATAGAAGGAGGAAGTTGTGTTGAATAACCTCGAGGTATTTGTAGAAACAATAAAGGCGGGGTACAAATGTATTATTTAATAAAATAAATAACAAAATCAGCCATTACCAAACAGCACATGCCTTCCAGCCCAAACAGATTTCCCCCCTCCCTGTAAATCCACAGTATCTGCCATTTTTCACAACTGGGAGGCTTGTCCCAACATGCTAAAGTTCAATCAACAGACCGGAAATAAAAAAAATAGAGACTGCACGACTCAGTCTCTTGAACTCTCCTTTCCTCAGTCCCATTTCACTGTTGATTAAGCTACACATGGGAAAAGAAAAAAGAAAGAAAAGAAATGGGAAGACAAAAGAAATGCTTCATCCCAAACCAGCCTTTTGTGCTTAGCCTTCGCTCTGCAATCAAAGGCCGGCCCCAGCTACCTTCACGGAAAAATACTGGAGGCACGAGGCACACATTCATGTGAGGAGTTACTTTATTATTTTAACTTGAATAAAACTTGTTGTTTTTAGATACGTGCATATTTGCTGCTCGTTAGCGACTGCAGCGGGGGCAGGAACATTGCTTGCCGGAGAAGGCAGGTGGAGAAACACACACACACACACACACAAACCCTTCACGTTGACTTACTGTATGTTGCTGAAGGATCCCTCTTCCATTGACTAGAGAGAGAAAATAATGAGCTTAAAGCCTCCGAAGCGCTGAAGACAGCTGGCAGTTAGATAATGATGGAAATGCTAGGAAAATCCTAGGAAAGTGGCATTGTGGTGGAAAGGGAATGAGACATGTAATGAAAAGGAGGCCAAAAACCGATCAGCCCCGTTCATATAAAGAGGCACTGGACAATTCAGTCTCATGTCACTGGAGAGGTAGAGCCTATTAACAGCTGCACCTCGATCATAAGGAATCTCCTATTTTAAAAAACAGAAAGAGAGAGGAACAGCAAACCGATGCAGGTATTTCTAAGAAGCTGGAAATATAGACTCGCGAATAGCTTTGCCTGTGGAAGCATGTCTTGGTTTATACTACATCTATGCATGCCTTTGCAGGTAGCCCTTGACTTGGGACCAACTCAAACTTTTGTTGCTAAGTGAGACATTGGTTAAGTGAATTCCCCCCTCCCCATTTTAGGACTTTCCTTGCAACTCTTGTTAAGGGAATCCCTGCAGGGATTCATGAGGTTGTGGCCGCCATCTTGATTTTGTTATTTTTTGGACATTCACACATGTGCAAAGAATAATTTCTGAAAGGATGCTAGAAGATAATGTTTTGGGGGACCCTCAGCCATAAATTACACATGCCGCTTTAAAGCTTAAATTGTGATGTGGGGAAAGGTTAATCCAGGGATGGGATTCTATTGGTTTGGACCAGTTCGGGTGAACCGGTAGTTCTGGTGAGTGTTTGGCCCCACCCACCTGCCGCTGCTCTTTCCTGTGCTTTATTTCCTGGTTTTTTTAGCACAGCTGATTTGTGTAGCAGAGCCGTTTGCCATGCCTAAGCTGTTTCAGTCACCGGGGCTGCAGCAGAAGGTAAGTAATTCAGTTGAAAATGGGCTTTTTTAAATGTAGAACGTGTGCGTGAAGTGCCAGGGTGAAACATGCGCTCACCGAACCGGTTGTTACACTGGTTGAATCGCACCGCTGGGTTAATCCTCCTTATTTCAACACTGTGGCTTTGGTGCAATTCCAGCCCCCAAAAGCAAATATTCAAAATATATTCTGGGCAGGCTCTACAACAACAAAAAAATCCCATGCAACATTTTATGGATATTTAATTTTAATGGACATCTCTTTCCCCCCATTTCTCCATTAAATGAAGGCTTTACTGTTTAGTATTGCTTTGCAAGGTTTAATATGCTAAATTATCACATGCAAACACAATTTTGTGCTTTCCAGATGTGCCGTGCTACATATCACATAAGCCACAACCATCCTGTGAGATATTATCCTATGTTGCTATCCAACCAATCTGCAGGACACCACCCTGCCTATTCCTGCCCATTCCAGGCCTAGAGACTCCAGATCTCAATTATTCACAAAAGAGGAAATTTACTTGATCTTAAACTACCCACTGCGCTTTCTTGCTCCGTCTACTTGCAAAAGTTCCCCTCCAGAATTTGGGGCGATATGATTGCTTCGCTTTTGACGGCCCTGGAAGATTCCATTTCCCCCCCTTCTTCATTTCATAAGCTTAATAACAATTCAGACTGGGCCTGCAATGAAGTGCTTCACCCTCAAAAGGACAAAAGCAAAATAAAAGCTAAGACTTCTTTTAACTCAGTTTGGTGCTCCGTTTCCAGCTGTTAATTCCACAAAAGGACTCTTTAGCTGGAGAGGCTCACACGGAGCCACGGGTCTTTTAACATAAACTATTCACATTATGAAACCATAATCCAAAGCAGTGGCAGCGGCAAAGGGTTGCCCCTCTTTTTTTTCCTTGTTCTTTTTTTATAAACAGGCCTCTGTAAATTTAATCATTTCAGAGCTGGTAGAAATTCCACAGGAGAAAAAAAAAATGGAACATTAAATGGAACACTAAAGAAAAAGAACTAGAACAGACTTAAAAGAGCAGCCAAACGAAGAGAAAGGCCAATTTGTGCTCCCTTCCCAGCCCTCATCCCATGGACATTGTTCTGAAAAAGCCTACAAGTAGTCCTCATCTTATAACCATAATTCAACCTACCAATTATGGTCATAAATTGGGACAGTCATAAAACCAGGTCATCACTCTTATATAAAGAGGGAAACAGATGAAAACAAACGTAAGAAAATGGAATAGTTTTTGTTTGTTCATTGCAAAGAAATGCATTTAAGTCATAAAGACATAGATGACATTCATCTGGGATCCCCAAATCCTTAGGCAGACAAATACCAATAAATGTCATCCTATGGTTTTATCTTTGACAGGCTACTTCTTCCTCCATTTGTCTATTGGTATTTTCATCAGTAGTGAAAATTCTACTGCTTCAGATATAAAAAAAAAACTGCTCACAAGTCGTGTTTATGTGCCCCAGCGCCACATTTCCTATTTCATAAAGGACTTGGCTTAAATGGTTAATGAAAGATGTCCAAATAAAATTAGACCTTTTATTCAAGACCGCATGCAGCTGTGCCACGTGGGTGGTTACCTGAGGAGCCGGGGGAGGGGGGGGGGGAAGAGGAGATACAAAGACTGTGCAAATTATAGAAGTGCAGAAAATGACATCTGGGGGGGACAAGGCAACGTGAAGTGTTCGTTGCAAGTGTTAATGATAGACATAAATCAAAAGATGCTGTTTTGATTATATTGAATTGCAGACATGAAAGCTGGCCAGCATTTTGGGTGACACAATGTATGGCACATACAGAGTCAAACTTTTCCATGGTAATGCAGGCACCACACAATATATAATAGTTAACAAACACAAGATGATTCCTCCTCCTCCTCCTCCTCCTTGCACCCTCATCCAATCAGTACCAATGAAATGTTTTTTTTCCCTTCTCAGAAAATTTACAGAAATCCACACCACACGTCAGAGACGGTATTCAGCAGGTTCTGACCAGTTCTGGAGAACCAGTAGCAGAAATTTTGAGTGGCTTGGAAAACTGACAAATACCACTTCTGACTGGCCCAGCCCCCATCTATTCTCTGCCTCCCGAGTCCCAGCTGATCGGCTGGGTCTTCTTTTGTTGCTCTGTACAGGAGAACGGAGCTGGAAAACAGGTTAGTGGTGTGGGGAGGGAATGGGGATTTTACAGTATCCTTCCCCTGCCACGCCCACCAAGCCATGCCATACCCACAAGTCACACCCACAGAACCAGTAGTAAAAAATTTTCAATCCCACCGTTTCCATACATGTTCAAAACTGATGGTATAAGCTGTCTGTCATGCTTCATTATTATTCACTGGGTATTCCCAGCTGAGAGAATCAGGGATGTTAATGAATGAGAGAGACTTTAGGTGCTTCCGTGTTCCAAACCTTTCCAAATCTCATGGGTCACCACAATGAAAGGTAAATGGTAGACATCTCATATCCCAAGATTCCTAGCATTAGCAGGGTCTTGGATTGGACTGATTCTTTTCCAGGGCCTTGCAAAAATAGTCATCTAGTAAACAACTCCAGATCATAGATTCAGACCTGGGGGAAGAGATTCCACAGGTCACAACTCATCCTCCCTCACCATTAATTACAGGAGTCTTGCAAAGTCACTGCAAGGATACTCTGGTTTCATGTGTAACACTTGCATGTGATCAGTAATAAACTCAGGGTAAGGTTATATCAAATACAGACTGCTCTGAGACAGTTTCATTTCTATGGGAATTTCAGTTCATTTGGTGTCATCAGGAAACATATCTATTTCAGATATATTATTCTGTTTATCTTAGCTGCATTCTCTGCTCGTTCTGGATACACACACAGATACACACACAGAGACACATACCCATGTTCACTTCAATGATTTGGGAGGAAGAGGGAGAAATAGGGTGGTCATTTTGCATTTGTTAGATGTACCATTAGGCAAAAATAATCTACATTAGGAAAGATCTGAAGAAACACAATTCATAAACCATGGTGGCACAATGGTTAGAATGCAGTATTGCAGGCTGACTCTGCGACTGCCAGCAGTTCATCTTGAACCAGCTCAAAGTTGACTCAGCCTTCCATCCTTCCAAGGTCAGTAAAGCGAGGACCCAGATTGCTGGGGGCAATATGCTGACTCTGTAAACTGCTTAGAAAGGTCTGTAAAACACTATGAAAGCAGTATATAAGTCTAAGTGCTATTGATAAGTGCTATAAATAAAGTTATAGACATAATCGTATGTGATCACCTACCCTTCAATTTAATTAAAGGAAGATGAGAAGTGAATATGTAGAAAGGCATTTCCAAAGAAGGCTTTTATGTTAGCCTTTGGCAAGAAAGAAGTGTTTGATTTTGTTAAGGTTGACCACGATCAATGAATTGCAAAAGAGAATCATTTTTTCAATTAGCCATCATTATTACAATTCTTATAATACATTGCTCTAAAAATGCCTCATGGGCTTTTTTTAAAAAAACTTATATTCTGATGCATTTAGAGCAAGGCATATACAATAAATGCAGTGAGAAACTCACATTGGCCAAACAGCATGAAAATATCTTTTTGGTTCCACAAACAACTTCACCTCTGTTTTATTGAATGTAAATCATTCATATAATATTAGATAGGTTTTCACAACATAAGGCATTCTTTTTTCTCTTCCAAAGGGAAATTATTAGAGTAACAGACATCAAGAAAGAAAAGATGAATCACATTAATGCAGGAGGTTCGTCACAATCCAGTTCAACCTGAATACTTTTAAGTTTCATTCATTTTAATAGATGTAATCTTTGGGAACGTTAGACAGATCATCCCATTAGATTGTATGTCTTAAATTATTCTATTACTCTAAGGTTTTTCTTTTTTAAGTGCTCAAAATTCTTTCCCTATTCTTTCCATGTTTACTAACATGCCGTTGAACATTGCCTAAGAAACACAGATGCTACGCCAAAGATTAGCATAAAACTATAAATAGTTATCTCCCAAAAGGGGATGTCTCTTCTTTTCTTTTTCTGGTTTTATATTGTGAGAATTATTTTTGTTCTCTTTTTCTCAGTTTTCAACTAATGGCTTATTGAAGAAACCAGAATGTTTTTGTGTACATAACAATTAAATGGATTCTGAACATATCAACAGCTTCTTTTAGAAAAAGAAAAAAAAACAGAACATATATGGGTTGAAGCCCAATGTCCTTTGTTTGAGATTTAATTAAGTTTTAACAGTAAAATTAACATGTACATATATACACAAACACAAATTAATATATCTCTCTCTGCCTTCTATTCCACCTCTTATCCTGGGTTTTCTTAGCCTTTAATAATCTCTGTTCTAAATTAGTTTACAAAAAGACAAGAATTAATGTATTTCTATGCCTTCCCAAGCGGTCTATTTCCTCCTTTTTAAATTACATGTATTATTAAAAATATTAATATTCTTAATACAGATAAGTCAGCCACTTCTCCCAGTGCAATGAGAACACAGAGGAATAAAGGATGGACTATAAACCTACAACTAACATAGAGTATTCTTGCATATTGCACTATTTTTTTCTATCACACATATTTTTCTATGACACATATATATCACAGTATTCCTCTTAATATTGTGGAATATTAAGTAATGTTTCTCTGTAAAAAACAACAACAATGTTAACTTGTGGTTTTATCATTCAAACACACACATGCTGTGTATGTGTACATGCCATTCCTCTCTGATTTTGACATTATTTCTTTGGATAAAGTTCGGATAGAAAGTTGTGATCAGATTTATATAAACATTGAACATTTTCTCTTGGATTAAGTAATTTTCCATCAAATTATACAGCCCAAGGAAAGCAATTACAATACTTAGAAGACTGACGGTAGTGATCCTAAATCAATCTTATTCACCACCATCAAACATCTCCAGCAGTTTTTTTTAGTGAGAGAGACAGAGATAGAGGCAGACAGACAGACAGGCAGGCAGGCAGGCAAAGGGAGACAGAGAGCGAAGCAGAGAGAGAAATACACAGAGAGAGATACAGACAGAGAGACAGAGAAAGTGAGGCAGAGAGAGAGAGAGGCAGAGAGAGAGATACAGACAGAGACAGAGATTCAGAGAGAGAGAGAGAGAGAGAGAGAGAGAGAGAGAGAATGAGGCAGAGAGACAGACAGACAGAGAGAGAGAGAGAAAGAGGCAGAAGGAGATAAATAAATAACATTGCATCTGATTCCAGCAGTTGTAACAACATCAGGCAATTCATGGTTAGCATAGCAGTGCGCTTTGCCCTTGTGCTGGCCACAAATGACCAGTGAAATCCCAGAGGTGCTCTTGAATGTCTGCATTCTTATTTCATCAACTGCAAAATATCTGTCACTCACTTCACCTGGAGCAAAGTGACACCTGCCAGTCTCAAGAACAAGGACAAATTAATGTTCTCTTTCTCTGCCAACTGTTATCTTAGAAATGAGTGGTTAGCGGTGGTGCAAGCAATCAACAGCTCTAACACTTTGTTAAAGTTTGCAATAGATCTCCATGGCTTCCTTCATGTCTTACTAATTTGCAACCATTGGGGGTTTTGTGTGGTCACCAAATTTACATTTGGAAGTTTTTCCCACCCTTAACAATCCTTCTAATTTTTTTTTTAAAGCAGTAAAACTTCAGAAATGAGGTTTTCAGCAGAGGTGGCATTCAGCAGGTTCTGACCAGTTCTGGAGAACCGGTAGCGGAAATGTTGAGTAGTTCAGAGAACCAGCAAATACCCCCTCTGACTGGAGATTTTACAGTATCCTTCCCCTGCCACGCCCACCAAGCCACGCCCACAGAACCGGTAGTAAAATAATTTGAATCCCACCACTGGTTTTTAGTATTGGAAATCAGATGAAAAATGAGGTCTTTCTCCTTCCGTCCCCCTCTCTCTCCCTCCCTCTCTCTCTCTCCTCTCTCTCTCTTCCCCCCCTTCCCTCCCTGTGTGTGTGTGTGTGTGTGTGTGTCTTGTATGTATATGTTTGCATGGATGGTATGTATGTGATACTGTGTGTTTCTGTAGAGCTTTCCTGTAGTTTTTTCTTTTCCTGTAAGGACAACAAAAAAATCCGGTGCATTTTTGGTTTCTCAGTCCTTTAGAAATGATGGAAAAGTACCTTTAGTTCCAAGTATTTCTAATAAATAGTTCTAATATTTGACATCATGTCACTTCATGTTATGCAATATTATATCAGCCATTGACAAGATGCAGTGTGACAGAATGTAATGCAATGTAACATATCAAAAACGTAAATAATACACTTTTGAGGATTAGATATCTGCTGTCAGTTCCTATAGCAAAAATCTGAATGGAATTTATTGAGGTGGATGAAAGCTCAGTGAACGCCAAACTGTCCATAATGTTTGTGAATCAGTCTACCTCACAGTTCACCGACTTTCCCAATTACTTTGGAGGAGTTTGGCACATCTCTGCGCACGGACAACAGTGCAAACGAATTTTCTATTGTTCTTCACTTCAGTAAACGATCTGTAATCCTTAATTTGTAGTAGAGATGCCTGAAAAGACCCATTTCATTACTGTCTGATGGATGTCCAGGAGACACATTCATGTTCTCTAAATCTGTCTTTGTATTATGGTTCACTCTTTAGGACAGGAAAAAAGGCACTCGGACTAACAACTAACTCAGTATCATTATGTTGTCTGCAAAATCATTATGTCGGGAATGGGGCTCTGGAAATCTGAGGAATGATTATAGTTACCTTCGGTAAGGCATATCACCCAGTAGAGGCAATACAATTGTCCTCGCCGAGGGGTGAAGGCAATGTAGTATGTCACCCTGAGGTGAATCATCTACCTCCAAGGCCTCACCCTCAATTCCAGGATCCAGAAGAGATTTCTGCATATGCATTGCAGTCACGTTTTGCACCAGATACAGGTTCAAAGTTGACATCAGTGTGCCATGCATTGTCAGAGTCCAACTGGAAGTTCATCAAACTGCTGTAACCACATTAAAAAAAACCCATTAAAAACCCTACCCTCCCACTCCATGGCAGCAACAACAAAATAAAATCAACCACTCGATCAACTCCATCTCCATTTGTGGGTCTCAAGGCCTGTTAGCAAAACCACATTTTTAGGCCCTTTTGGAAGAGCAACATGGTAGGGACCAACTGTGTCCTGTGTGTTATCAATGTTCCCTAGATAAGGGGCCACCACTGAGAAGGCTCTTTTTAGTGGTCCCACCAAATGTATATCCCCAATTGGTGGTAGTCATAACATACCCTACCTTTCTGTCCTGGTGGACCAGTTGGATGTAATAAGAGAGAGGTATTCCTTCAAAAAGGTGGCCAAAAACCAGAGATGGTATTCAGCAGGCTCTGACCAGTTCTGGCGAACCAGTAGCAGAAATTTTGAGTAGTTCAGAGAACCGGCAAATACCATCTCTGACTGGCCCCGCCCCCATCTATCATCTGCCTCCCGAGTCCCAGCTGATCGGCTGGGTCTACTTTGGTTGTCATGCACAGGAGAAAGGAGCTGGAAAGCAGGTTATGGGTGGGGAAGGAATGGGATTTTGCAGTAACCTTCCCCCTGGAGTGGAGAGGGAATGGGAGATTTTATAGTATCCTTCCCCTGCGACGCCCACCAAGCCATGCTCACAGAACCAGTAGTAAAATTTTTTGAATCCCACCACTGCCTAAAACCATGTAGGACTTTAACATTTATGGCCAACTTCTCTTCTGTTGCCCCTGCTGGGAATTCCCAATTATTTTTGTGCAAATGAATGGTGTCCATCTTGTCCACACCATTCATGCTTTGCTCATGTTTCTCATCATGTTGACAGAACTATTGTCAATCATGCTGACATAGGTCTGCTGCCCATAGCAAGATTCCACGCCAGGAAATCAACCTGAGTAATGAATGCACCCATGGCCTGCATGTTTAACTTATACAGGTGAGCTTCCTAAAGTTTGCAGGACTTCTGTGGCTTGGAAGAGGGAGAGAAAAGGCCTACAGAATCCTTCCTGGTGAGGAAAACTAGTTAAGCGGGCAAACCACGATTCGATGAGAGTATTCCTCCGGAGAAATAATTTGATCTGCTGTCATAATGGGTGACTTTTAAATGTCCCAATTGTGGTGGATGTTGTTGCTTTTATTATTATTTTTAAAGCTTCTAACATGTTCTCTAATAGCACAAACTGGTCTTTGGCCATCAAAAGAAATGCAGAAATAATTAGAAATGCCATTGTGTACAGTGCCTTCTGGACTGGGCTGAAGGTGAAGGAGAAAGTATCATGCTATCCTTGTCAGCTGCAAGGGTAATTACTGCTGGCTGAAATTACTCAACATTTGTTTATAAGCTCCCCAGAGCATGCTGTAAATAGATTGTCTGTTATAGTCCAATCACATTAAAACGCTGCTCCTTGCAAACTGCTACCTCCTGTTTTCTGCAAGCCTGCTGCTCACTTATTGAGTGCCGAACACTGTCGAGCTATGTTTAATGTGATTGTTTTCATTAGCTCCTCTCTGTCCGATATCACATTTATAGTTTAGAGGGCCTGAATGCTGGCAGGCAGCATCGCTTTTATTTGCCTTAGCTGGAGCTGAATGTCTTTATTACTGTATGGCATCAGCAACGGTTCGAGGACCATGTCTGAGTGGCCAAATGACAGGAGAGTCTCAAAACATCTTGTTCTCCTGACCTGCATGTCTTATAGCCTTGGCACCCCTACGAACGTCACTTTGTTTGAAAGGTTTGGTCTTGCCTTCCTAAGTTACCCAATTTAGCCTCCCTCAGATGTGTTGGATGAATAATGCCCACCTTCCCCAGGTAAGAGGGGAAGTTCCTTCAAGTTAGAGATATGGGTGAGGTTCCATTCTCTGAATGGAATTCAAAGGGGTCAAGTTGGCTTTAACTGATTTCAGGCGGCAAGCCTAAATAGACATGCTGTAACCAGAGATGGTATTCAGCAAGTTCTGACCAGTTCTGGAGAACCGGTAGTGAACATTTTGAGTAGTTTGGAAAACCAGCAAATACCGCCTCTGACTGGCCCCACCCCAACTATTCTCTGCCTCCCGAGTCCCAGCTGATCGGCTGGGTCTCTTTTTGTTGCCCTGCACAGGAGAACAGAGCTGGAAAGCAGGTGAGTGGGGTGGTGAGGGAATGGGGATTTTACAGTATCATTTCCCTGGAGTCGGGTGGAAATATAGATTTTACAGTATCCTTTCCCTGCCACGCCCACCAAGCCACACCATGCCACGCCATGCCCACCAAGCTACGCCCAGAGAAGCGCTAGTAAAAAAATTTGAATCCCACCACTGGCTGTAACCAGTACCAAAGGAAGGACCATTCTCAATCTGGCCTGTGTCAATATTGCAGGTTGTACTTATTAGGGTCCATGCTACACTTTTTTTGGGGGGGGGGAATTTTTGTTTTAAAGAAACTTCAGCCATTTGCAACTTTACTTGGTATGTGGTATTGTGTTCACAATTTTCCTTCATGTGCAGGTGCATCCATACGGCCAATGGAATGCCGTGATACAAGTCCCACCCCTTTAGAATCTTTGAATGACATCAACCCCCCCCCCCCATAATGAAAGGGTGGGGCTTGCATTGCAACATTCCATCTGTTATCTTGCTTACTTTGACCTCTGCTTCAGACATCCTTGTTCATATATAGCAGAGATGGAGAACGATGGTCCCTTTTGGACTTGTAGACTTCAACTCCCAGAATTCCTGAGCCAACAGGAATGGATAGCTCAGGAATTCTGGGAGTTGAAGTCCACAAGTCATAAAGGGGTCGATGTTCAACACCCCCCAATATATAGTATAAAATTTCTCAAGGTGTATTGTTAAATACACTGGTTACCTTTTTAAAAAGTGCAATTGTATTTCATAAACCTAACTTTTAAATATTATTACAGTACTATTATTATCACCCCATCCTTTTAATATATAACTCAAAGTGGCAAACTTAACTAACACTCCTGGAACAGACACCACACCAAACTGACTCTCCTAATGCCTTTATCCTAACCATAGTTGTTTGTATATTTTGAGAATGGAGAATGTTAGATTCTACTTAACTGCCACCGGTCTGTTTTTGGAGATAGCACCAGTTTGCAGTACCATTAATATCTGTGCTGCTTTTTAAAAATAATCCTACTGGAAAGGAAGCATAACAAACATGTAGTCCTCAACTTATGACCACAATTGAGCCCAAAATTTATGTAGCTAAGTGAGACATTTGTTTTGCCTCATTTTATGATCTTTCTTGCCACAGTTGCTAAGTGAATCATTGCAGTTGTTAAGTTAGTAACCTGGTTGTTCAGTGAATCTGGCTTCCCCATTGACTTTGCTTGGCATAAGGTCACGAAAGCTGATCACATGATCCTGGTAAATTGCAACAGTCATAAATATGAGTCAGTTGCCAAGCATCCAAATTTTGATCATGTGACCATGACTGCAATGGTCGTAACTGTGAAAAATGGTCATAAGTCACTTTTTTTCAGTGCTGTTGTAACTTTGAATGGTCACTAAATGAACTGTTGTAGGTTGAGGACTACATGTAATATGATTTACCTCTGGATAAGTATGTGCAGGACCAAGCTCCAGTTGTATTGTGGGATACAAATACAATACAAATTAAATATTGTTACCTAGGCCAAAATCTCACTGGGTTCCCTATGATATTTGTACAGTCATAGGATTGTATCACAATTAAACAGAATGAATTTGCAAATGTTTATTAATGAGCAGAATGCCTGGATTGGGTGAAAAAAATGTTCTTTTCTCTTTCTCATAGAAAAGCATGGGGCCTGCTGTAACACAAAGTCCTACCATCTAAAATTCAATATGCTTGTTTTCTTTATAACTGTAATTTCCATTCATGTGTAAATGAACACTGATTGAGACAATGAAAGCCAATGTAATTAATCAAGCTAGCAATCAGGCAATAGCACAGAGTGTTACCCAGAAAGTGGCTCACCTAAATCTTATACTGAGGCCAGGAAAACAGCTCTGCACAGCAATAATAGAGATGTATTTCCTCAGAGTAATTCATATTGCCCTGCCTGAAGGCAGCTTGGAAGGCCTGAAACTAGTCAAAGTCCCACCTACTTGATTTCTCCCACATCTCATCTAGCCGTATCGACAGAGGGTAGGTACCAGCAATCCTACAATCGAGCTGAGGGGAGAGCTACCTTGAGTGAATTTCTTAGCCAAGGGTAATTACTTATATGCAGCAAAGGTAGACATGGCCCAAGCCACCATTTTGTGGTCCTTTCTGGTCTCCTCTGATCATGAGGGCCAAAAAGTTGCATTACCATTTTCTACCAGTTTGAAGCAGGAAAGACATGAAAATTGTAATGTGTCTCCAAAAAAGGCACATCACTACGTTTGTTTTCACCAAACACGACTCCAGCTGGATGTATTATACAGTATACATCCAACTGGACCAGCTCAAGGTTGACTCAGCCTTCCATCCTTCCGAGGTGGGTAAAATGAGGACCCAGATTGTTGTGGTGGGGGCAATATGTTGACTCTGTAAACCGCTTAGAGAGAGCTGTAAAACATGGCGAAATGGTATATAAGTCTTTGTTTTGGCTAGTACAATTGCAATATCTCCAGCCACCTTTTGGTCTTCAAGCTTTCATACCTTATATTAATTCTACTGCCAAAGTTTATTCTCCCTTTTTATACAGAAAGGGGTTGCATATACTATTCTTGCTTCTTATAGCCTCTCAACATGTTAGTCCTAACACTATTTGGAGGGCTCAAGGATGGAGGTGGTACAACTATTCTGTCTCTCCTGGACCTCCCAGCATTTCTCAGTACCATTGACTGGTATCCTTCTGGACCAGCTTCAGGAGTTGGGAATGGGAAGCATTCTGTTATATTAGTTCTTTTTTATATATATATATTTTATTTTTTAAAGACAAACATATACAAACAAAACATAAAAACATAAAGCCATCTTCCATTTTATATACATACAGTGTGTCAGTTGGTTACAAATCTTTTGTGCTATTCTTTTGTAGTCATTTACTCACAGTTTATATAAATTCTCACATTGTCAAACTAACATATGCTTATATATTTATCAGTTATTAATCATCCATGAATAAACTATTTATTCAATCATTTTGTATGAGCTATTCTAGATTTTATTATGCAATTGATATTGTACTTTCATCCAACGATTATATATATCTGTATTATATTTTATATCAATCTATTAAACTTCTATTGCAAACTTTCCTAGTCCATTACATTACCATGTCTTTTTATCCAACCATTGACAAAACAAATCCCATATCATATAAAATTGTTTATCTTCTTGTTCTCTAATTTCAAATGTCAATTTACTCATTTCAGCACAGTCCATATTATTTTCTTAATAACTTCCTCCTGCATAGGTATTTTTTCATTTTTCTAATTCTTAGCAAATACAATTCTGGCCACTGTTAAAACATTTACAATCAAATATTTCATTTCTTTATTGTATATTTCTGGTATAATTCCCAATAAAAAGATCTCTGGTTAAAGCCTATGTATTGTTTTATCATTTTTTCCAACCATGTATGGATTTTAGTCCAATATTTTTTGGCATCCAAACATGTCCACCACATATGGTAATATGAGCCAGGTATCTGATGACATTTTCAACATTTATCTGATTTGTTCTTAAACATTCTTGCAATTCTCATTGGGATTAGATGCCACCTGTAAAACATCTTATACAAATTTTCTTTATAAGTAGTTGACATTGTCATTTTATAATTTTGAGACCACAATTTTTGCCATTTCTCTAAATCAATCCCATATCCAATTTTTTTCCCCCAGGCAATCATTGTTTCTTTAACTTGTTCTTCCTCTAATATGAATTCTAATAAATATCCATAGAGTTTTTTAATTACCTTTTCATCAGTACGCATCTAAATTTTATCTAAATCAGTCAACTTATCATAGAGACCTTCTGTTTTAAGATCTTTATCAAATCTAGATTATATTTGCAAATATGAAAACCAATTCATTTTTATACTTTGTTCTTCCAACACTTGCATAGATTTAAGTTCACCCTTTTCATTCAATATCTCACCATATCTAACTGTTTGTTCCTTTTTATACATTATTGAATAAGAAAAAGCTTCAATATATGTCCATAGTGGAATTTTTAAATAATGTTGTCTTTTTATCTACAGGAAATTACATATGAAAATAATTGAACTGGACTATGTTAATATTTGTATGATGGGAGATTTCAATGGAATAATTAATGATCAGTTGGATTATAAAATACAGAAATCAACAAAGAAAATTAGAAAGACACTACCAAAGTCCTTCTTTCGAATGATCGAGGAAATAAACTTAAAGGATGCATGGAGAGAGAGAAATGTGGAAAATAAGCCATATACTTTTTATTCATACAGACATACAACATGGTCTAGAATAGATATGATATCGATGTCCACAGAACTACTTTCTAATATACGAGAAATTGAAATAGAAATAAGTACTTGGGCAGACTATAACCCAATGACAGTTACTTGGAAAGGACAAAAGAGGAGATCTAGATGGACTTTAAATAATACGATATTGAAGGAAAAAGACTTTAAACAGAAAATGGAGAGAGAATTGGCTTTCTTTTTAAAGAAAATAAAAAAGAGGATGCATCTCTACAGAAACTCTGGGACACAATGAAGGCCTACACAAGAGGCTTGATAATAGATTATACAAGGAAAAGAAATATAAAACAGAAAAAGACTTTTGAAATACTGGAAGATGACTGTAAGAGACTGGAGAAAGAATTACAGAAGTTTCTGCAAAAAAAAAGACATTAAAATTAAAATGGACATAACTAAACATAAAATGGGACTAATGGAAAAAGAAGAATTAGCACAAAAAATAAAAAGTGCTAAACAGAATTACTTTGGAGATGCAAACAAACCAGCCTAGCCTATAAATTGAGAAAGGAAAGAGAATCAAGATGGATTAGCCAGTTAATAGATGAAGAAGGGCATGTTTGCTATGGAAATGAGGAGAAGAAAAAAATTATACAAGATTATTATGGAAAACTGTATTATCAAGAGAATATTCAAGAAGAAAAAATTAAGCAATATTTACGGAAAGCGAAGCTACCCCAGATACCCAAAGATATTGAAATAATGTTAGAAGGGAACATAACGATGATGGAATTAACTGAAGCCTTAAAAAAAAAGTAGAATGCTGGAAAAGCACCAGGTCCAGATGGATTGCCAGTGGAATTTGACAAGACTTTCCAGAAAATACTGAATCTTCAACTATTAGAAGTCATGAATGAAGTTATGTTAAAGAAGAGAATACCCAAAACATAGTCAGAAGCATATATTACACTTATACTGAAGGAAGATACAGACCCGCCGCAAGTTAAAAACTATAGACCTGTATCTTTATTAAATTCAGACTATAAAATTTTCGCTTCAATCTTGGCAGAAAGACTGAAAAGATACTTAAATAATTTTATCCATGTTGATCAAAATGGATTTCTGCCAAAGAGACAAAGACAATATGAGAATAATTCTGGATACTTTGGAATACTATGAGGCACATCCTGAAAAGCAAATGGCCTTGATGTTTTTAGATGCACAAAAAGCCTTTGATAATGTGAGTTGGCGATTTATGTTATTGCAACTGGTACAAATGGGCTTTGGTAAAAAATTTATTCAAGCCATTGAAACGATATATCATAAACAAACTGCAAAGGTTATGATAAATGGAGAATTAACAGAGTCCATAGATATAAGAAAAGGATAGATAAGGTTGTCCACTGTTGGCTCTGCTGTTTGTGTTAACATTGGAAGTATTGAATAGGAATATTAGAGAAGAAAAAGAAATAAAAGGAATGAAAATTAAAAAGGAAGAGTATAAATTGCAAGCTTTTGCAGATGACCTGGTATTTATATTAGAGGATCCATTGGAAACAGCACCTAAATTAATAGAAAAGATAGAAGAATATGGAAAAGTAGGAGGTTTGAAAATAAATAAAGATAAAACAAAGATATTAACAAAGAATATGTTAGCAAGATGAAAGAAAGTGTTGGAGGAAGCCTTAGAAATACAGGTCACAAATAAAGTCAAGTATTTAGGGATATATATTACACCAAAATGTAGTACATTGAAGGAGGATAACTATTTTAAACTCAAACAACAGATTGCGACAGACTTGACAAAATGGGAAAATTTACAATTATCATTGATTGAGAGAATATCTACAATTAAGATGAATGTATTGCCTAGAATTTTATATCTATTCCAGACAATTCCAATTTGATTAGGGAAAGAGTTTTTCGAAGACTTAAATAAAATTGTTTTGAAATACATCTGGCAGGGTAAGAAAGTGAGAATAAAACTCAAACTGTTACAAGATGCAAGAATAAGAGGAGGCTTTGCTTTGCCCAATTGGGAATGATATTATCATGCGACAAATCTGATGTGGGTAAAGGAATGGATAACATTAAAGGAACAGTAGATTATTGACTTTAGAAGGACATGACTTGCTGTTGGGATGGCATGCTTTCCTCTGGTATAAGGGAACTAAAACACAGGGGTATTTTAGAAGACATTATATTCAAGAGGCATTGTTTTTAAATTGTTATATTAGTTTGAACCTCCTTCCTCTGTGGCCAGTTCCAGTCGCTATTGGTAGGGGAGCAGAGTTAAGCTCCAGGGCCCTTCTGTAAAGCACAGAAGACATGTCTTTTTCCTCAAGTGCTGGAATAGGATGAGGTGACTGCATATTGGAAGCTTGACTTGGTGCTAGGTTTGTGTTTTGAATATGTTTGCTTTTTATATTTTATTCATTTAGATCTGTTATCCAACCCTTATTATTTTTATAACCTAAGGCAGCAAACATACCAATACCCCATCCTCCTCCTATTTTCCCCAGAACAACAACTCCGTGAGGTGAGTTGGATGGAGAGAGAGAGTGATTGGCCCAAGGTCACCTAGCTAGCTTTCATGGCTAAGATGGAACTAGAACTCACAGTCTTCTGGTTTCTAGCCGTGTCCCATAGTGCCTAGACCAAACTGGATTTATAATTTTAGTATGGTTTGTAGGTTTTAATTTTTCAATGGGAGCCAGTTAGAATTTATAATAAGATGAGTGGCTATATAAATGCTTTAAATAAATAAATAAGTTAAATAAATAAGTTTAACTCATTTTCCTAACGGATGAATAGGAGCTATCCTCATACTCGCTTGCTAATTCTTCCTGTGACCAAGGACCCTAATATAGCAGTGAACATGAATACAAATCTCCTCCAGATCAGTAAAATAAGAATACCCTTCAGATTCCTGGGGGTTTTATTATAGGAGCAGTTTGTCAAGGCTACCTTCTCAGCTTTTATTCTTTTCCCACCAGTCTTCCAGCCTAGCCTCCACCTCTTAAATTTCTAAGTAATGCTTCATACAAGAATTTATCAGGGTTCCTTTTGCTTATTGCCCAAGATTGGCCAAGGTAACCAAGTAACATCACCCACTGAATTGATGTTCCATTGAAACAAAGTTTGGAGGAATAAATATGAACATTTTGAATTTTGCTACCATTTATATATTGGAAAATAAGTCAATACAGTGAAAATTTATTATTTAGAAATTAAATAATGAAATTTAATATTTCTAAATAACACCAAAATATGAATGGAAATCTTCTAATTAAATAACTATGTAGTTCCTTAAACTAAAAATGCACTTAAATTATGGCATTTGAGGTTCTCTCTCACTCTCTTTCTCTCTCTCTTTCTCTTTCTTTTTCTTTCTTTCTCCCTAAATATTAAAAAGCTTCTTTTATTTTTGTTAGGAAAATAATGGAAGGAAATATTAAGCTTACATTTGAAAAGAATCATAAGAAATATTAGAGCTACTTCCAATAGTTTCAAGAGTCTAAACACAGGCCAGGAAGGAAGATTATTAAGACTGAAAACATAGACAGGCTGTTGTTCTAATCATTGTCATAAAGGAGAATTTGGCAATTCTGCCAGCAAATAATGAATGTGAAGATAGTTCATTTAAAAACAAGAAAAACAATGCACCCTGACATGATGGCAGTGGGAAATACAAGCAGCGAAACAAAGACGTTTTATCATGTGCCTTGGCTGAGCTGTGAAAAATGTCCCCTCGCTTCTCCTAATTGTTGATCAGTACAAACATTCAGCTAACTGCAGATCAGGGGAAAGAGGATGTTTCTCTCTCTAACCCCCTCGCCTCTTTGGGTAGCCACATTTTCTCTTAACTAGAATCATTGCCTGTGGAAAACTCTTCTTCTGGGAAAGATGCTCCACTGCTAAAAATGATGATTCAGCTGTGTATTATGAGAATTCCTGGAAGAAGCCTTTCCTTCTTGGAATGGCATCCAACCTTTTGCCAGGCGGTTGACACACCTTCACTTGGGACACGGTGGCTCAGTGGCTAAGACACTGAGCTTGTTGATCAGAAAGGTCGGCAGTTCAGCAGTTCGAATCCCTAGCGCCGCGTAACAGGGTGAGCTCCTGTTACTTGTCCCAGCTTCTGCCAACCTAGCAATTAGAAAGCACGTAAAAATGCAAGTAGAAAAATAGGGACCACTTTTGGTGGGAAGGTAACAGCGTTCCATGCACCTTCGCTGTTTAGTCATGCTGGCCACATGACCATGGAGATGTCTTCAGACTGTGCTGGTTCTTTGGCTTTGTAATGGAGATGAGCACCACCCCTTAGAGCAGGAAACGACTACCACGTATGTGCGAGGGGAACCTTTACCTTTAAACACACCTTCAAGTGGGCAAAGAAGCCTTTTGATTGCCTCTGTTGCCCATTTTGGGGTGCAACCGTCTTTTTCATGCAGGTTTCTCTCCTCATCAGAAAGCAAAGGCTGAGGAGGAGGAGGAAGAGGGGAGAAAGAGTCATAGACCTCCAAGAAAGAGCATCTTAATGTTTTTCAGGGCCAATGATATGCTTTTAATGCATAGGCACAGTCCCTACACATCCAGATTATACAATTTCATCTATTGCTCTATTAAATAAATAGTAAATCCTGGAGGAAATCAAACTTCAGCTATTCTCTGGAAGTCAGGCTGAAAATGCAGCATGAGTGGATGCCTTCCAGGACTGCTTTCTCTGTGGCTATATCCCAAGCCACAGGAATCAGTCAAAAAGGCCATATCTCGCAATGGTTGTGATCCCCTGCTCCAGCCATTCCCCCTCATAATGGCAGCCACAGAGGTGACTCTCTGCAAATAAGGCCTTGCAGCCGCTGGACATTCATCATGTCTCTCCAGAGCACCATTAGACTATCCTAATGGGCACTCCCATCTTCATTATGATATTAATTCCCTAAATTTCCAAAGTGATTTCATTTGTAAAAATGACAATGGCTGGCTGCTCCGGAGACAAACGGTTTTCATCACACTCCTGCTTGCTTACAGAGGTCTTCCTTGTTTCGGTCGGTGGGGGAGGGGAGGGGGAGAAGGGGATGATGGGGGCGGAGGAGAAAAATGTGATAGCATCAGGTCTCTTGTGGTACGCACAACTGCCTAAGAGCAATGTCACTTGTCAACACAGCACACACGCCTGAAGATTCCTTTATAGTGCAACTAGTGAATGGAAGGCAATATGGAGAGGGAAGGCAGAAAGAAAACGGGAAGTCTGTATTGATGTGGAAGTGGAGGAGAAAAATCAAGGACACGCTATGTCAAAGCTAAAGCAGGAGTCCATATTAATTCCGTTTGCACAATGATGTTTACGTCTAGAAGTCTTGTGTCCCCATGACATACCACGAGCAACACTCAAAAAAGAAGCACAGGGAGCCAGACAGGTCAAATATATGTGATTAAAATTAAACACAATTACTCCCCATGTTAGGTAATAATTTTCACCAATGGAAAAAATCAGGGGTAATTATTGGCGCCACTGAAAGGTTTCTGGGAACTTGAATCTTCTGGCCAGCTCTAAAAACGAAACACTTTCTGTGTCCTTGATGAGAAGCTCTACACCTTGCCTTGTACAAAGCCAGCAAATATGCAAGGCTTCTGCTACGGAGTATACTAATCCCATGCCTGCCAACTTTCTGGGATGTTGAAAGCATCAAGCATTCACAGAAGGTTATTGTTGTTTTTTTAATTGCCATGCTGCTTTGCTTAGGATCATATCTGGAGGTGAGGTTGGATTGGGCCTCTTTGTCCCAACTCTGGCCTTAACTGGAACACATGTTGCATGCTGATCCCAAACACGTATCAATGTTCAGTATCAAATGAAAACAAAGTCACCGGCCAAAGATACCTGTCTTTTTATTTGTCTATGTTGATCTGAATTCTATTTTTACTGTGCAATCATATACTGGGTGAACAATCTGTGGCCTAGACACTAAATGTGGTTTCTCAACTCTCCCTTCAGCTTCCAGAGCATTGCTAGGTTGCACTACCCTAAAAAGTGGCGGTTCATTTTTTTTAACCTATAATCAAGCAATGCATAAGAACACAAATTCTGGAAAAAATATGAAAAAAACCTCAGGTAAAACTTTCCATTTTCTTCATCCTGGTGGTATTACATGACAATCTATGATCCTGGAAGCCAACAGTATTTCTAAAAGAAAGTAAAAATTCAGCCTCTGCATCTGCAAAGGAGATACATCTCTACCTAAATTTAAAAAGTGCCTTTTAAAAATCTGTTTTTCCACCCAGATGTGATGGGAATTCATGTGCCCACACCTTAGTTATTTGGGCTAAAGGGACAGTTCTGATTTTGGCATGATACAGGTAGCCCTCAACTTACTATCACAAACGGAACTAGAATTTCATTCATAAATTGTTGTGGTTATAAATCATCATGTGATTTTATGAACAATTTTATAGTGGTCATTAAGGGCACCATGTGGTGAAAGACATGGACATTAAGCAAATCCAGCTTTCCCAATAGAACTTTTGCTGGAAACCAGCAAAAAAAAATAAGGCCACAAACTGCAATCAGGTGATTTCAGGCAACTGCAACCAGTCATAAATGCGAGCTGGTTGGCCAGAGCCTGAATTGCAAACGTGACCACGAGGGCTGGTATGACAGTTGTAAAGTGTGAGGACAGGTCATCAAGCACTTTTTCTGAGGCCCTTGTAACTTTGACCCATAGTTAAGCAAACAGTCAAAGGTTAAGGACTATCTGTACTCATTTCTGCTTTGGAGAAAATAACAAAGGATTTGGCAATCCCCAAGGTTTTATTCTACCTTGCCTTTTTTTAATGGAAAATGTTTTCCCCTTCTCCTTCACAAGCCTTGGATCTAGACTGAAAAATAAAAAAATCCTAAGTTGATCAGACTTTGGTAACAGCTTCTGTTATGACTCAGGTGCTCACGGTTAGGCAGGACTCTTGGGAACGGTTAAGCAAATGGCCCTCCGCCAACCAGTTTCTACCCTCAGTCCCCCCCAAAAAACAGCCCCTAGATTACCCAGCAAACCCACAAGGCAAGTTTACAGACATAAGACAAGGACAGTTTTGAAGGCAAAGTCTTCAAGGCTAAGGCAAGAAGAAGACAGTCCTCAGAGCAAGGCAAAAGTTCTGAGACAAAGCCAGGGGAATGTAATCCAAAAACAAACACTTGTTCCTGGCAAAAGCCCCTCCTCATGGCATCTCCTTAAATTCTACTCTCCGGGTGAACCTCATCAGGTGGGGTGGGGCACCCTCCTCCCAAGTAGTTAGTTTGCCCTGCACTGACTCTGCCTTCTCTCCATTCTCTGTGCTCGGTGATTGGGTGGGGGAGGCTTTTGCTCATCTCCAGAGTACTGCCACTCCTCTGTTCCGCTACTTGCCCTTACCATCTCTTTCCCCCTTCCTCAGTCAGCCTGCACCCTCTCTTCCATCCTGCCTACTCTTCCAAGGCCTGAGGGACCCAGGACTGCCTCATTGTTGTCCGCCAGTCCACCTCATGGGCCATAGGGACTGTGCCATCCCACTCCATCAGCTCAGGTTCCCACTCCTCCTCCTCCTCCTCCTCCTCCTCCTCCTCCTCTTCCTCTTCCTCCTCCTTGGACGCTAGCTCCAACAGGGCCATGACAGCTTCTATGCTTGGACAATGTGGAATGCATAGGTTAAAACATTTATGTGCACATCCACATAACTAGAAGTGAATATACTTTTCCTACACCTCCACACCAATGAATAGTCTTCACAAGGTGCCTAAACCCACAACGTGATAGAATTCATGGATCAAATGCTATCCATGAATACCACAACCTACTGTGTAATTCTAGTTGCCGACTAAGAGCAGAAACTGGATCTTTCCTATCTTGTCCCATGCCTGTTGCATGCTTTACAAAAACACAACCCAAAAGATGTTACAGCTTCATCCTAATGAATCTCTCCACTGTGGCGATTCTCCTTTCTGATGCATTAGGGCCAGCCAGCTGCCCTTTCTTAAGCACTTCCAATGTTCCACATTAATCAAACAGAGAACTGGAGTCACTGATGCTGTCTACATAAACTGCCTGAGCTATTAATGCAGAAGGAAAATTAGCCTACCTCTGATTATTTTTAGGCTATAGTTAATTTTTGTCATTTCTGTACTTAAGAGAGTCTGGAGAGATGACCCTTCTGGACAGCGCTGCAGTAACAGGGTGAACTGAAGGCTTTAAATAGCCAAGATTCTTCCTACAGAAGCGGAAGTTTGTGCTGGGTAGCATTAACAGTCGGTCTTCAGTGACAGAAGAATAAGTAGTTGGAATATCTTTCTTATGAAAGCACTCCAGTGGGATCATGTGATCTGGTTAGAAATCACAAGGGGCATCATGAGATAGAGACAGAGGTAGAGATAGAGGTGATTGAGATAGAGATGGAGAGGTTGATAGGTAGGTAGATAAATAGGTGTTTTAGATAGATAAACCCTGAGAGGTTACCATTCTCTTGCCTCATGACTGGTGATTTGTACCTCTTTTTGGTGGTTGCCTGAATGCTATTCTCATTCCAGATCACCCTTTCCCTGTTTGTTGTAATGCATAACTCCAGCCGTTCCAGCGAGTGAAATACTCCCAGAGTTGGCTACAGGGCATCATAAAAAAAAAACCCAATATTGAATAAATGAGAAGAAGCATCACCTTCCCTGTGGTGGGTGCCAGGGAAACATATATTCTACAATCATTTTCATTTCATCCCTATTCACAAAAGACAGAGTGACACATTTACAAGGATAAAAACGTACAGGAAATTTGTCTTTTGGCTTGAGTCAGCAATAATAGTATCCATGGCCAATTTGTAAGTGAATGAGAAGGCTTCCCACTTGCAAACTCTTCCTATTTAAAACCTTCACAATACTTCCCTGCAGAAATCAGGACTCAGTGTGGATTGATTATTTAGACACCATTCTATAAGCTACCTAATGCTTTTCTGCTGGCCAGTTTTGACTCACTTCTTGTTCCATGTTCCACATGCCTAAACATATTCACCTTCCCCAACTTCAAAAAATAAAATAAAATAACATCCCCCAGAAAAACTCCCACCTCAAAAGCTTTTATGGCATTCCTCTTAGTCTTCATGCTTGCTATAACATTCCTCCACACTCCTTTAGTCTACACTCTACACAATTGCTGATACTTGATTGTCAAGAATATTCCCTTTAGGGCTCTTTGAAACCAGCATGCGATGGTACAATAGGAGGCAGAAGAACAGAGGGGGCAGGCAAGCTGGATTATCCATCAATGAAATCACAGTCCAACTCTCCTACTGTCACGGAGCACAATTAAGCTATCTGGAGAATATACGTATTTCTTGCCATCATTACTATAATTCTGCTAATACCAATAACTAAATTACTGATAAATACAGATATGAAGCACATTTCCGGTCTCTTGCCAAATCAAATAATTAGAAATGCATTTCATAAGAAGACGCATAAGTGTATTAAGAATCAATGTTGAAGTTGTGATAACTGTTGGGCTTGCTAGATTTTGAAATTAAAGATTCTTCCTTAGATTTCAATGCAGCCATCAATTTATAGAACAGCTTCAAGCAAAGGATCATCTCTTGATTTTAATTTTCCATCCCTATAAAAGTGGAATTATTTGCTAGAGGTAAAATGAACGGATTCGTATCCCAAGGAATGAGTAAAATACCCACATTTCTCTGGCTGGTTGTAAAATTTTAAACTAGTGGAGCAAGCCAGAAAAGATGGCTGCACAAGTGTCATTCCAATCCTCAATTCATTATCCTAGTCAGGAGAGAACTGTAGGTGAGCAGATTGAGTCAATAACTATTCATCTGTACATTAGTTCCGCTGAATAAATCATTTTAAAATAAGGCCAAGTATAAATATATTTGCAAACAGGAAAGGAAAATACAGGTAGGGTTATGCCCATTTGTTCAGTGACTGTTTACATACACTGGTGCTGAATGAGGGGACTTCTGACAGGTCTTCAGAGTTGCAGCATCTATGGTTGATGCCCGGTTTGTTATTACAACATTATAAGACATGGTCCGAGTTTAGATTTCCCTAAATAAAATCAATGTAGGAAGTCAGCTAGGAGCTGGAAGTCATAGCTACATGAGGTCTTCACTTAACAACCAACATAATCCTTATGCAATGATGGCAACTTGGACAGCCAGAACTTCTGTCACTAAGTGGCACAGTCGTATGATATTGCACTTTATGACTAATAAATTCCAATCCCAACTGCTTTTTTAAGTTGAGGGTGATCACATCCGCAATAGCACTTAGACTTCATAGGACTTTACAATCCTCTCTAAGCAGTTTACTGAGTCAGCATCTTGATTGCCCCCGGGTCCCCATTTTACCAACCTTGGAAGTACGGAAGGCTGAGTCAGCCCTGAGCCTGATGAGATTCAAACTGCCCAATGGCAGGCAGCCGGCGGGTAGCAGAAGTAGCCTGCAGTACTGCACTCTAACCACTGCGCCACCGTGGCACCTTAATGCAAGGAATGTTGCATAAGAGCAAGAGCAGCCGAATAAGCTGCTCAAAGAACTTCCAGTGGTTCTCCAATTAACTGAAGAAGCCTTCATCTGATTTTAGCTAACCCATAAAATTGAAATAGAGATTTTACATTTATCTATAGTAGAGATAAACTCCAATTTCGAATGCAGTACCAATTCATATTTTAGATTGTTGTCTAAGAGTGGTTTCCAGTTTGAGCAGAAACCTCTGTCAGATTTTCTTTTTAGGTAAACACTGTAGTTATCATAAGGCTCAAAGCATATGGGTTAGCCATTCTTCCATTGAAGTGCTCTGTTTTTCCAGTAAGAAACGTCAAGTGTTTTTGCATCAGTTATTAGATATGGTATAGAATTAATTCAGCATCCTTTGAGAGGCTGTAAGGTTTAGTGAAGTTTAACAGTAATATTGTGAGTTGAAATAGGAGTTCCAGTATCTGTAAAAACCTTAGAGTAGTTTGTTGCATCAAACAATCCACTTTCTTCTTAACATGCCATTTAGATAGATGTTATTTCTGGGAGAGAGAGAGAGAGAGATCAAGCGGGGAGGAAGCAACAATGGACTTGCCTGAATCAAAGTTCTGAAAACGATTCTTCTGTTTTCAAATCTTGGCAGAGGCACCTGCTGTTTTTTTTAATGCTTTTGTTGATCTGACTTGTCTTCTACTTGCTTTAAAATTCCCAGGTTGATTCCCCCCTCCATATGTATGTTGAATTATCATTCCAGACAGAGAATGATGATAGGTTATTATTTTTAAGTGCATTCTGCATTCTTGATAAAAAAAAAATACATTGAAAAAGCTAGGCAAAGTGGCTGGAAAACAAATTCGCTGCATCCTGGGACCTTGATCCCTTAGGCAAAAAAGTTAAGTCTATGACTTCCTGGGCTCCGTCCCAACTCCTTCATAATAGTTGGGAAATGTTTGAGGGTAAGAACAAGATGACGAGGCTGAGATGGGAAGCCCATTTCTGGATTTAAGGCAAGGGCATCACTTCATGATGTCACTGATGAAAGAGATGACTTCTGGGAAATCCAGAGAGGAGAATGTCTAGGAAGATTCTCAGTCATCCAGATCATGGTTGTCCCAAAGATGTTTTTTTTCCAAGACGATTCTGGTTTTTCTTTGAAGACATTTCGCTTCTTATCCATGAAGCTTCTTCAGCTCTGACTGGACTTTCCCACCGCCCAGTCAGAGCTGAAGAAGTGGATGAGAAGCAAAATGTCTTTAAAGTCCAGTTGCTTCTTTAAAAAGCATCTTTGGGACATCCAGACAGAAGAATCCATGCTGCACAGTCTTCTTTGTCAACATACCCACTCTATCCTTAGCTTCTTGCAGGGTAATAAAACAATGTGTCATTTTTGACTGTCAAGAGCTTCTCTTGAGATAAGCCTTATCCATCCCCAGAGGATTTTATGCCTCTGTGTTTTTCTTCCTTGTTCATTCTTCCATGTTTTGTCTGCCTCGTGTTTAATTCCTTTATTTTTTTTTAATGAACCTTGGGAGAATTAGGGGAACAAATTAGCCAACAGTATTCAACTGGGAGAAGTTGAGAAGGGATTGTCTGATTATCTGTTTTATCTAATGTTTCTTTACCCCCTCCCTTTCCCTCAGCATATACCCCAAATGCAGACATGGTTCTTGTGGGGAGGTTTTCTTTCCATATTGCTCAGGTGATAATTGCAGCTTTCACTTGATATTTTGAATTTGACAAGCTGCTATCCTCTGTTATCGCAACAATCAGTCATCTTGGAGTTTTGCCTTGCATCACCTTCAGAGAGCCAAGCTGGGAAGTGATAAACTTCCTACCAGGTTGGCTATCAGGCAAAATGGAATGGTTGACACCTAAAAGGTACGTGAAAAGTTTTTCTCCCAATCTGGCCGTAAGTTTCATATTCTATTTAGGTGAATTAGTAGTGAAAGGAAATGAATTTTCCAGGAAATCAATTTTGGCTTATGAGGTAATGTTGCTAAATTTGGGGAAAGTCTCACCAAACACAATGTCTGCCTGGATTCATTACATAAGGGAGCATAATATCTTCCCTTCAGAGTGTCTTTTGGGTCCCACGTCAAACTGTAGATCATATCGTGACCAGCTGTAAGTGAGGCCCTATACCGATCCAGTATCTATTTTTTTTTTAAAAAATGCTGCACTTCAATGGTTAGATGGTTTTATTTTTATTTATTTATTTATTTATTTTGATTTGTCAATCGCTTACAAGATAATAGGTATAAGTATATACATAGTTATGAATACATGACCTGGGTACATATAAGAAAAATAAAAGAAACAATAGGACAGGGACGGAGAGATGAGTATTCCAAGGTCTTTTACAGAGCTTGGATCATCAACAAGGTCTTGACTATTCAGCTTGTATTTTATTTTCTGATTTTTTCTGCCAATATGTAAGACAGAGCATTTATTTGTTGCAATTTGAAGTTGCCATTTGTTTGACCATTCTGATACATAGTCAAGATCTTTTTGAAGGGTAGCAGTATTGTCTGTGGTGTTGAACAGCTTTACATCATCAGCGAAGAGAACGCAGTTGTTCTTAAAGTGATCACAGAGGTCATTTATGTAGAGAATGAAGAGAGTTGGTCCTAGAACACTGCCTTGGGGGACACCACTCTTGACAGGTACAGAATTTGTTAGGACGCTCCCAATTTTGACCATTTGTTGTCTGTTTGACAGGACTGCTTCTATCCAGTTATGCAGGTGTCCAGAGATACCGTAAGATTTTAGTTTTAGTAGTAGTTTGTTGTGTACCACTGAATCAAAGGCTTGCATAGGTAAGGACCGAACAGATAAGCAGGATACATGAGTTTGACCTCACACTGATCTCCAGACAAGAGAGCAGGAACCCATGAGTTCTAGTCCTGCTTGAGCTATGAAAGCTGATTGGCTGACCTTGGACCAGTTTCGCTCTCTCAGTCCAACCCACCTCGTGGTTGTTATTGTTGTGGGGGAGGAGCATAGGAAGAGGAAGGTATGTTGCATATGTTTGCTGTCTTGAATTATCTGTAAAAATAATAAAGGCGGGAAACAAGCAAACAAACAAATAAATATAAACTGCAATCAGCCTTAACGAAAAGCGTCCATGCTCTTGTTTTTAGTGTTTCACCAATTAAGAAATATATTCGGGTTTCCTGGTCTAAATTCTGATGCTAATGTTGGGGCATATTTTCCACTTGTTGAAAAGTGCATGTTATAAAATTAGGACCAGAATAAATTCCTGATGTAGCAGCGAAGCAGCCAGCGTTAATACACCCTCCCACTCTCTCTCTCTCTCTCTCTGTGTGTGTGTGTGTGTGTGTGTGAGAGAGAGAGAGAGAGAGAGAGAGTGTTAGCTGGTATTAACAGCAATGCCAAGATTTGGGTTTATATGTCAGAGTCAGCTGAAATGGATGGTTAAGTTGTAGCCTTTTTTATTTGCAAAACAGATTGCAAACCAACAGTTACACTACCGGCTTTCAAGGCACGGATGGATGTTCTTTTAGTACCCAAAGTGAAGAAACTTCCAGAGCTCTGTAGTGTGTTTTCGTAGAGTTAAACGCCCAGTGCAAAGACAGGGGGGGTTACCTTTTAACAAAACCTGCCCATCAGTGTGTGCCTCACAGTAATCTGAATGCATCCTTCTCTGTCTCGTCTCTCCTTTTCCTTTCCTGAAGTCTATTATTTATACGATTAAAAACCCCTGAGGTTTAAAATGGCAGCTGTATTGTCAAATACAATGTGCTTCTCACTCCGGGTGGACAAAAGCCTTTGAGCTGACTTAAGTTTGTACGGCATCCTTCTTGGGTGCCCCGGGTTCAAGCACGTGTCCTGGGAAGCAGTCCTTTCCTCCAGGGGCATCCGACAGGCTCCCCACAGGGCTCTCAGCTGGCATCACCGCTGACAGCCACTCAAACACGTGTTCCTCTTTATCCAGGCTGGCTGGCTAATCTTCCTCCAGATGCCAGCGAAGATGGGAGACAGGTTTGGCAGCAAATTGCTCTTCCTTGTCCCTTTTGACTAAGCAGGGGGGGGTGTGAATTTTTTAAAAAAGGAGTCTGATGCAAAGAAGCTTCCTTAGCAGGTTCATGAGTGAATGGCTACTGCCTGCCTTTGTCACCAACTAACTTTTTCGGCATCATTTTCAGCGTCACAGTTTAAGTTGTTGTTTTTTCCCACAAAATCTGCTCAAGTTTTCCAGGGACAAGCCTCAATTTATTTATTGACTTAAAGGTTTGTGCACAGAAAGATCGATATTATCTATCCGGATAGCACAGCTATTCTTGGTGGAGCCTTCATTTTTGAAGAGTCCAAGCACACAACCCCTTCCATATGATCAAGGTACAGAGAGAGGTTCACAGAGCTTCGCAAATATCCACACACTGCGAGAGTAAGGAATTGTTCAGCCAGTCCAGTTTTGTTGTACATACATGTGTTTCCTTAAAACAGATTTCTAGTTCTCCAATGACCCAAAGCAGGGAGAAAATAATGTCAGCAAATTACATTTTATTACAAATTACATTCTTATCAATAGAAGAAACTCATTTATTTGTTCATTTATTTATTTATTTACTTACTTACTTACTTACTTACTTACTTACTTACTTACTTACTTACTTACTTATTTCCACCCTTCATTATTTTTATAAGTAATTTGAGGTGTCAAATATATCTAAGATTCCTCCCTCCCCCTATTTTCCCCACAACAACAACCCTCTGAGGAAGGTCAGGCTGAGAGAGAAGGGTTGGCCTGAAGTTAGCGTTCATGCCTTAAGGTGGAACTACAACTCACAGTTAAGACACAAGTTTCTAGCCTCTTGTCTTAACTTTTAGACCAAATGGGTCTCCTTTCTTGAACTTTTTCTGCATTGAAGAAAGGCTGCAAAAGGAGGGACTTTGGTTCATAAAGTGCCAAGGAAGAAAGGACAAAGCTCAGTCCCAGATGTTTTTCAGCCTATCATGAAATGGAGTCATGACAATCTACCCCATGAAAACATACCATTCCTGAGTCTGGTTTATACTAACGATCGTTAGCTCTCTGGCCATGGTTGACTTTCCAAACTCTAAGCTGCAAAGGTTTCCTGAGAAGCTGAATACAATTTTCATGATACTTAAACAATTCTTTTACATCATTTTGTCCTGGGATAACTTTCACCAAATTCAGTGGATTCAGTAGCCAGGCATCAGACTGCAGAGTCAGTCATTTTTCATGGTTTGTTGAGTGTCGTGATTTCTGAATAAAAGACATAAACAAAGAGCAGAAATAATAGAAGCCATGTTAATGTGATGACACAAATTACATAATTATACCCAAAATAAAGAAGAGGCCCCAAAAACTCAGATTCATGTCATTCCTGCAATGATGCCATCACATTCTTGACATCACTTGCCCCACCCTTGATAAGGAGATTTCCGTTAAATAATGTGTGCTACTTCTTACTGTCAATTTCTTTAATAAATCTTAGGATAACTAGTTAACAACTGTGGAAAATAATTCAATTTGCCTACTTTTGTTTCATTTTGTCATGTGTCCGCATGTTTTGTATGATGCCACCATCTAGCTAAGATTCACAATTTGTGGGCATGTCACAGACCTCTGATTTTTTGTTACCTCAGACTAACAGTGCTTTCCTCCTACAGCAGGGGGTCTTCAAAGTTGACAGCTTTAAGACTTGTGGACTTCAACTCCCAGAATCCCTCCTCCAGTCATGTTAGCTCAGGAATTCTGGGAGTTGAAGTCCACAAGTCTTAAAGCTGTCAAGTTTGAAGACCCTTGCCATACGGTGTGGACAACATGGTTTCCCAACCTTGGCAAATTTAAGACTTGTGGAAAACATATCTGACTGGGAAATTCTGGAAGTTGAAATCCACAAGTTAAAATTATCAAGGTTGGGAAACCCTGATATACAACTTGCATGCGCATGCAGGGGATTGACGAGACGGAGTTAAAAAGCAACTGTTCCCTTTCCTTCCTTATCTCTCTCTGTCTTTGCCTAATGGTACATCAGAATTTTCTCTCTCCTAATGTGATATTAACTTACCTCATTTCAGGAACAGCAAAAAAGGAATTTGTCTCTGGAGCTCTAGAGAGCTACAGAGAAGCTTATATTCCAATGCAGGCAATTTGATTCTGCTATATGAGACATCTTGCTACCAATATATTATCTCCAACTTTGGCATGTTTGATCATCATTCTCTCCTTAATGGAACTTGATAATGGAGAGAAGGATAAACAGATACTCCAGTTTTCTTGTAATGCAGAGCTGTTATCAAATCGCCGTTATCAAAGCTTTTCTAGTATGTTAAGATTAGCTTTTCTTCCCTGCCTTTTCACAATGTGTGCAAAGAGAATTAAAAATTAAAATGAATCCTATTGAATACCGTTCTGGTTTTTTTTAGAGGGGGAAACAGCTGTGAAGCGGAGGTGTGTGTGTGTATGTGTGTGTGGGAAGGGGGTGGGTGGGCAGCATCGGTGAGCGAGAATTCTGACATTGGGTCCCTGGCCAGAAACTTGAAGCAGCAAACGAAAGAGCTCAGATGTCAACATTTGAGGAAGATGAAACATTTCATTTAACACAAACTATGAAATTACATTGATGGAGTGGCAGGGAATATACATCATTCTAAAGAAGAAGAGAAGTCAATATCGACATCATGGTGCACAAACTGAGGCCATTGGGCATTTTGTCGGTCCCAGGGCCCCTTCTAAAGTTGCCACCAGATTGTCGGCTTCAATATGACAGAGAGTGGAAAAGGCTATTCGTTAGAGGAGTAAATGTGAGAACGGGTTTCAAAACAATGCAGGTGACATTTTTATTGTTATGCCCTTTAAAATATTTTGAAGGTCTCTCCATGAAATGATTCCTAGGTGGCAGTTCATTTAATGTTAATTGCCTTGCAAATGGACACCCAGGTTCAATCTTTTGTCCTGGTTTTGTCTTACTTTTGGTAATGTGATGCCCAGAATGCCATTGGCAGGCTACGGTGGCCTTGGCCCAAGATGAACATTGGAAGCTGCCTTTGAGCAAGGCTGGCTACTGCCCAACAGACTTGTACTGTCAAATCTAACTGGCGGTAGCTCACAAAGACCTCAGATTTATATCCTCCCATCAAACGTTATTGAACCCCTTTCAAAGTAGCGATGCCAGGACTGTACTGGGGGACCATCTGCTTGAAAAGCAGCTGCTCCACATAGAGCCTACGGCCCAACCTTCAGGCACAATCCACTGAAGGTGTGCTAGGTAATAGAAGCATGGGCAGATCAGCCCATCTGCCTGCAGCCTTGCCAGAGGTTTAATACTGGGTGGCAGCCTGGATTAAGGATATCGTCATTTGGTATCTAGCAAGGAGACTACTTCACTCCAGGATTAGATAGACAGAAAGCAGCAAGAGCTGTGAGCTGGAGAAAGCCAGCAGAATTTCATTTGCTGGAGCTCTGGGAATATCCCACCACTGGCACCATAGGTACCCAGTCTATTTCCTTTGTCACGCTCCCTACATTTTCTCCACTGCTAAGCATATGTGAGGGGCAGCACTGGGATCATACCTGTTCCACTACTGGTTCAGCGATCGTGCATGTGTGCATGTGCACCTAATGCGCGCATACCTAACATGTGCCAACCAGCTTTCCCCACACCAGCTGAGGCCTGCAGTGCCAGTCAGCTGAGAGGAGAAAGAAGAAAAAAGCACCAGAGTTGGTGGGAGGGCTGATCTTGTGCTTTTCTCTTCTTTCTCCTCTCAGCTGATTTGGAGAATTTTTTCCCTCCTCTCAGCTGATCGTGGAAGGCTTTGTTCAACTACCGGTTCAGGTGAACCTGTCCGAACCAGTAGCATACCACCACTGGCGAGGGGGGTTAATGCCCTGTTATGTCTGCTGTGGTAGCTGTGTCATCTTGCAGTTTCTTAGCAGAGGTTTTGGATCTGCAAGTTGCACTTTGTTTTCAGAAATTGCTGACCCAAAGCTTCAGGGGAAATTTTCCAGCCAAAGAGTTGCTGGTTAAGCCTCCAGCATCTTCAATTAAAGGCTGGCCAGGTGGTGAGTAAGAAGGAAGACCAAGATTAGACCAAGGTGGCCCAATCCATTCTGGGTTAGGGACTGCATGGTTTGTTTGTTTGTTTGTTTGTTTTCAATTTCATGCTGGCAGCTCCCAAAGTAAGAGGGCTTCAAAACTAAATTTGATTTCATTTATATATGAATCAAATTACCCAGTGCCAAAAAATGCAGAACATGTGATTCCATGCCAGTATTTAATTATTTATCCCTTATGCCTCATATTCCAAATTATAAAATGATGAACATTTTTGGAGAGGCTGTGGAAGCCATACAAAACATCACTGTGGCCTTAGATGGCATCTCCTGTTAGTTTCTACAACTGGTCTGACAGTCCAAGGCACTTTTCCTATGTCTCCCAATATCTGTGGAGAAATCTCTTCCAATGTGTTATAAGTAATTTCATGTTTTTGAGAGGAACCTTCCAACTAAGTTCCAGAACATTTCTTTGATTCCCTCAGCATTTGATCGAAATGGTTCAAGCCAATGATTATCACCAACCATTTAAATCTCCAGAAAAATTCAGAAGTATGGAGATAAAGTTAGGACCCTTAGTTGAAGATGTGTAATTTATTTTGTATTCCACCAGATGCAATTTCTCTGTTCTGACCAAGGCTTCTGAGACCGTAATTACGCACACTCTTATTTTTTAAAAAAGTCTTGTTTTATTGTAACGCTGGAAATTATTTTCATTCCCAGCCGGTAATGAATCTCAAACAGTCCCTCGAGATAAGCACCCATCTTTCTTTCCTGTGAAGTGCTGCCAATAACAGAAGTGTCAAATGAACTAGAAAAAAAACCAACCGAAGTACAAAGAGCTTCAAGAATGAATCTGAACCAAATGAACGACTTTGCTTCCTGCAAAGGTTTTGTCATCTTTGCCTGTCCTTCATACCTTATGGGAGGGGCAATCACCTCCTAGCCTTACTCCCGAGTCGCCCCTTTTGTTTCAGCTGCTCTCGCCTTCTAGCAGCTCTGCGCATATGCACACTGGGAACAGGCTCCCCTGGGTCCTCTGCCTCACTGCCGCCAGACTCTGGAGGCTCTGGAGGCAGCACCCCACTCCCAGATGGTCCTGGCCCC
>NC_141990.1:196021886-196074386 GCF_049901715.1 Pseudonaja textilis
AGCTGGAGATAATAAAGGGACTCTTATCGATTATCTGACTGTATTGCTTTTGTGCGACACCCCGGGTCATCACAGTATTATTTCTACAAATAACAGGGGAACAGAAGTGTGAAGTTCCACACTTGCAACAGTGTTGGGAGTAAGGTAATAGTAGCATTTCTAAAGTGGTAGAATGGATTGTCCATTCCTTAGGTTTACAATCTCATTTCAGAATGCTGTCCCTACATATTTCAAATACACACTGAAAAACCAGGACACCAGGGGAAATGTTCTAGTACATTGTAGTAATGGGAAATGCTAGACTTAAATGTTAAATCTTTATGATATAGGATTGGAGCAAAAGACTCCTCTGTCAAACTATTCACGGGTCTTATTTTCATTTTTTTTAATCAGTTGTTTTTGTTCTTCAATAACCTTGTTCTTCAATAAACAGGTCCTGAATTGGGCCTGCCAAAGAGTAAGATGAGTATTTTTTAAAAGTGAGGAAATCTACATCTATCTTTCTTGCTAATGGGACTCTTTTCTATCTTTTCATTTAGATTTTACTTTGGAGAGCATTTCAATATCCTTTTCCTTGCCTGAAATCTGAAATAATATAATAGTATTATAAGATGGTACGTGAATCATTTTATTTTGTTGCACGTACAGATTAGACCTTATAGTTGAAATAGCCAGAACTAACAAACACTCTGGGTGTAATAATGATTGACTGAAGCAGCTTCAAGGGTAACTGATTCAGAACATTCTGAAGGGCGGGGGAACTGTGCATGGATGGGTGGGAGACTTTGTTAGATTTGTACATAATGAATCAGAGAATTAGGAGTCAACATAGCAGGTGTGCTAGTCTCCTCCATAAATAGGGAAAGCTATCTTCTTCAGAATGTAACCATGGTGCTCCAAGCCAACATACTGTGGAACAGTGCCTTTGAGTGCATATCAGGGAATCCCCAGAGACTTTCTATATGCAACCCCATCATGTATTGACTATATAAATTACAAAATAATGGAGTTGGAAGGGACCTTGGAGGTCTTCTAGTCCAACCCTCTAAATCAACAACTAGCAGATGACCTGAATGTGTTTTACTGCAGGTTTGAAAAGAAACTACAGCTACCTATCTCCACAACCCACATCTCAAACACACCAACAACAGCCAACCCTCCTACAACTGGCCCCAATCTATTGGGTTCACAACCTCTGGTGATCACAGGAATTGGCCCCCATCTTCACCCAAATCTTCAATAGATCAATAGAGATGTGCTATGTTCCTTCCTGCTTCAAACATTCTACCATCATCCCAGTGCCAAAGAAGCCCTCCATCGAGGAATTGAATGACAACAGACCAGTTGTTCTAACATCTGTCGTTATGAAAATCTTTGAAAGGCTTGTGCTGTCCTACCTGAAAACCATCACGGATCCGCTGTTCGATCCCATGTAGTTTGCATACCGAGCAAATAGATCGAGAGATGATGCTGTTAACATGGCCCTGCATTTCATCCTACAACACCTTGAATCTCCAAATACCTACGCAAGGGTCCTCTTTGTAGACTTCAGTTCAGCATTCAATACCATCATTCCAGACACTCTTCTAAGTAAATTAAACCAACTCGCGGTACCTGAACACACTTGTAAGTCGATCATAAGCTTCCTAACAGACAGGAAGCAGCAGGTCAAGCTAGGCTGAATCACATCTGATACCTGTACAATCAGCATAGGGGCCCCCCAAGGCTGTGTGCTATCTCCACTTCTCTTCTCCCTATATACCAATGACTGCATCTCAAACAATCCATCTGTTAAAATACTGAAGTTTGCTGATGACACAACGGTGATTGGTCTCATTCGAGACAAAAATGAATCTGCATACAGACAGGAAGTTATACAACTTGCCTCGTGGTGTAACCAGAACAATCTGGAACTGAACACACTCAAAACCGTAGAAATGGTGGTAGACTTTAGAAGAAACCCTCCTATATTGCTACCTCTTACAATACTAGACAACACAGTATCAACAATGGAGACCTTCAAATTTCTAGGTTCACATGACCTAAAATGGACACCTAACATCAAAAACATCATCAAAAAAGCACAACAAAGAATGTTCTTTCTGTACCAACTCAGAAAGCTCAAACTACCCAAGGAGAGATACAGTTCTACAGAGGAATTATTGAGTCTATCATCTGTACCTCTATAACTGTCTGGTTTGGTTCTGCAACCCAACAGGACAGACACAGACTTCAGAGGATAATTAGGACTGCGGAAAAAATAATTACTACTCACCTGTCTTCAATTGAGGACCTGTATACTGCACGAGTCAAAAAGAAGGCTGTGAAAATATTTACAGACCCTCACATCCCGGACATAAACTGTTTCAACTCCTTCCCTCAAAATGACACTGTAGAGCACTGCACACCAGAACAACTAGACACAAGAACAGTTTTTTCCCTGAAAGCCATCACTCTGCTAAACAAATAATTCCCTCAACACTGTTCAACTATTTACAAAGTGTACACTACTATTACTATTAATCTTCTCACCACTACTTATCACCCATCCCCTCCCACTTGACTGTTGTAGTATGATTTGATTGTTGATTGTACCCTATGACTATCATTAAGTGTTGTACGTTATGATTCTTTATTCTTAATGAATGTACCTTTTCTTTATGTATACTGAGAGTATTTACACCAACACAAATTCCTTGTCCAATCACACTTGGCCAATAAAGTATTCTATTCTATTCTATTCTATTCTATTCTATTCTATTCTAGGAGGAAAGCCTATACCACTTCAGACAAATGCTTATCCAATTTCTTCTTAAAAACTTCCAGTTTTGGAGTACTTACAATTTCTGGATGCAAGTTGTTCCACTGATTAATTGTTCTAACTGTCAGGAAATTTCTCCTTAGTTCTAGGTAGCTTCTCTCCTTGATTAATTTCCACCCATTGCTTCTTGTCCTGCCCTCGGGTGCTTTGGAGAATGGCTTGACTCCCTCTTCTTTGTGGCAGCCCCTGAGACATTAGAACACTGCTATCGTGTCACCCCTAATCCTTCTTTTCATTAAACTGGACATACCCAATTCCAGCCACCGTTCTTTATACGTTTGAATTTGCAAGCAGAGTAAATAGTTTCACATCTGCTAATTGAGACTATAATTGTGGTGTGCTTTTTAACATTTTTGCTATACGCTAAATAAATACATAAAATCATGAATCAGTTCAAAGCAGCAAATTGACACACTACTTGTTCTCTGATACAGAGAGACCAAACAGTGCTATTTCATAGCCTCAAGATTAACAAAATACTCAAACCCTTCCCCTCCTCAACTTGAAAATCCTCACGAGTTATTTGTATTTACTTTTCTATCCAGATTTCTCCCCCCCACGTCCATTTAGAGCCTATTGTTCCAATGAAATTATGTCATAATATACACTGAAATACTTTTATAAAAGACTGTTGAAATCGGAAGTGTGTAAAACGGCACAGCAGACTTTGTGTAATTAATATGCTCAGTTGCAATCAACGCTCTTAAAGCATGACATTAGCCTACAAACAAACACACCAAACCAAACCGGCAAAATACTAGCTGTAACAAAGCATGGTGAGAAAGAAATATTTTCCCCGATTGTTGAAAAGTTCTGATTGAGTCATTACTATGCTTTTTTATTTTCCATAAAAGAAATCGCAGATTAACAAAGGAAATATTATCTCTAATTTAACTTTTGCCGAGAATTAAAAGCCCTTGCTGGAGGTGTAGATTGATGCTTCAAGTCACAACACTCTTGAAGAGAGCGGAAAGAGAGAGAGACGCTGGAGGCTGGGTTGGGTTGGGCGGGTGCGCTACTTCAAGAGAAGAGCCAGGATGAAATGAAAAGATGTCTGTAGAATTAATTGCCACATCAGAACGAAGCTGGAAAGAAGGAAACTGGTTCTAAAATGAAGATCTAATGGCAACTGGTTACTCCCAGATCTACTGTTATTTTTTGATAGAAGTTGTAGACTCAAATTCTTACTCTTTTAATCATACTTTACACCAATATAATTGTATGTTTTTTTTCTTCTCCCTCAAGAGTGGCTGGTCTGAATGGTAAAAGATAATTATCTAATTTCAATTCTTTTCTCTTGATTTTAGGTGTACGCGAAGTTGGTTGGCATTGGGTAAGATACTTAATGAGATACCCAATTCTCTGAACTCTAAACTTCCTGCAGAAGTTTAATTGTAACAAATTAAACTTTAATTGTACTTCATTTACATACAGGATTCACATTACTGTATGCCTACAACGAGAGAGAATTTGGGATAGTGGTTAAGGTGCTGGCCTAGGAAAACAGGAGATGGTGAATTCTACCCCCGCCTAAGGTATGAAAAAATAGCTCAGTGACTTGGGGCCAGTCTCTGTCTTTCAACTTGACCCACCTTGCAGGGTTGTCATGGGGAAATCCTCATTAGTAGACAGTACACAATGTTGGCTTGTTCTAGTGGGAATCTTTTTCCTGAATTAATTTAGAAGAGCGGTATTCCTACGTACTATAAACTACTGCACTGTATTCCAGTGGTGGGATTCAAGTAATTTAACAACCGGTTTTCTGCCCTAATGATTTCTTCCAACATCCAGTTCACCAAACTGCTCAGAAAGTTCACAACCAGTTCTCCCCGAACTGGTGTGAACTGGCTGGATCCCATCACTGCTGTTGTCAGCATTCCAGGGAACATCCATTCTGATCAGTAATTCTGAGGACAAGCATAACCCTAACCCTTCTGACAAACAAAGTCAATGAGGAAGGCAGATGCACTGAACATCTGTATTACTAACTTAACAACCACAGAGATTCACTTAATGACAAGAAGAGTCGTAAAATGGGGCAAATTCACTTGACTGTCAAACTTAGCAATATAAATTTTGGCCTTCATTGTGGTTGTAAGTTGAGGCTTGCCTCTGTTACCTTCTCTATTACCGACCAAGAGGCTGATGAGAAGATAGCAGAAGTAGTAGCCACTCAGCCACTTTGTACATTTTCCAAAATAAAGGATCTGGAGCAGGGAAAAGCAGACTCTAACCAGGATATATTGCCTCTCAGCCACCTTCCTTTTCCACTTTCTGCAGCCTCCAACCAGGATTCCTGGTGAGCTTTCTTCTCATCTGACCATTAACACAAATAGTAAACACAACAAATTTGGCACGATTCACAATGTAATTTAGGAAATGCTGATTTATTGTCAGATTAATTTGTTCCAAGTTAATCTGCCACATGTGGCGAATGCGTTGTTATGTAGCTTTTTTCAATCAAGAGAGTTGCTTGACTGAAGGGGCATAAAAGCCATTTTTAACCAATAAATGAATGTCACAGAATCGGTCATTGGCAAGGAACAGTGCAGTGTCCCAATGACTCTTGCGTTGTACGATTAGTACGGAAGCAAGAATAAAAAGGGCTTTATCTATTTCCTAGTAACATCCCATTCAAAAAGTTCCTTCCAAGAAGGTAATTCTAAATAAATGAGTCTTACGCTATATAGCAGCACCTTCAGTTCGGTCAGTCTCCTGTGCCTAATTTGCAAAATACTAAAAACTCAGTTGTAACCATCACGGTGGTCTGTAACTGATGTTTTCGTATTTGTAAAAAAAAAATCTAACTGTCTTCTCTCTGGAATCAAGGGGATGACCGTGGCTTTAATGCTTAAATTTTCTATCTAGCTAATACTCCTAATGCTATTAGCTCATCCATATGAAGCACTAAGGATAAGAGAAAAAGCGGCTTGCTGTAAGACATTCGGTGAATTCCTGGCTGGTTGAAAGCTCAAACTCCAGGTGATGCTCAAGCCTATTATTTTTTTTCCTCCAATGACTGTTTGTTTACAATGCAAATCAGCCTGAGAGAGGCTGCAGAGGATCAAGAGCAGGAAAGCAATATGGCTGGGAAGCAGTAACCCTTTTCCATCCTACCATTTGCCCAAATAGATTCCCCTCCCCCTCCTTTTACTTTCCACTTGTGCAGGAAGAGAGAAGACAATTTATATAAGCCCTGCTCTTCTTCCCCGAGCCAGTCATCCCATACGTGCATTTATGAAAATTAGTAAATAAAATAAAGGAGAGGGATGATAGATAAACACTAATAGAAGAAACAGAAGGAAGGAAGGAGAAAGAAAGAGGGGGGAGGAAGGAAGGAGAAAGAAAGAGAGGGAGGAAGGGAGGAGGGAGAAAGAAAGAGAGAGGGAAGAAGGAAGGAAGGATAAAGAAAGAGAGAGGAAGGAAGGAAGGAGAAAGAAAGAGGGAGGAAGGAAGGAAGAAAGGAAGGAGAAAGAAAGGGGGAAGGAAGGAGAAAGAAAGGAAGGAAGAAATAGGGAGGGGAAGGAAGGAAGGAGAAAAAGAGGGAGGGAGGGAGAAAGGAAGGAGAAAGAGAGAGAGAGAGAGGAAGGAAGGAGAAAAAGAGGGAGGAAGGGAGGAGAAAGAAAGAGAGGGAGGGAGGAAGGAAGGAGGGAGAAAGAAAGAGGAAGGAAGGAGAAAAAGAGAGGGAGGGAGGAAAGAAGGAAGGAGAAAGAAAGAGGGAGGAAGGAAGGAGAAAGAAAGAGGGAGGGAGGAAGAAAGGAAGGAGAAGGAAAGAGAGGGGGGAGGAAGGAGGGAAGGAAGGAGAGAGAGAAAGGAAGAGGGAGGGAGGGTGAGAGGGAGGGAGGAAAGAGAGAAATTAAGAACAAAAGAAAAAAGAAAGAGAAAGAAAAGAAAGGGAGGGAGGGGGAGAGAGAGAAAGAAAAGAAAGAGGGAGGGAGGAAGAAAATAAGGAAGGAAGGATTAGCTGCAGGAATGTGGGAATTATTACTGCTAAAATTGACACAGGGAAAATTAGTGATTTAATTTCCTGAATCTTAGGAACAGTAAATAAATGATATGTTACCTAAGGGGTCCTTCTGATGTCTAGTTGCTATATTTATTTATTTGATTTTTATCTTTATTCTTTTCACAGTAACACAACCACCACCCTGTGAAATAGGTTGGGCTAAGAGTGACTGGTCCAGAGTCACTCACCCAACTTTCCTGCCTAAGGCAGGACTAGAACTCAGTCTCCTGAGTTATAATAGTATATAATAATAATATACTAAGCCAGTACCTTCCCTATTAAACCAGACTGGCTTTTCCTTGGGCAGTGGGGGCAGGAATAAAAAAAATACACCCTAAACTCTCTTAAAGGTGGGGTGGAGGAATACAGCTCTACCCCACCTCAGGGATCTATCCTAGGGTTAGACACTAGGGGGCAGGGAGGAGGCAGTGCTTGCTTGATAAGCTCACCTCTTCCCTATCCAGAATTCAGCCTACCGCCTGGCATTTCTAAGGGCCAAAGATGCACAACATGTATTGAAATCATGGAAAGGGGAAGATTAGTCCCTTTCTTTTTTTTTTTTTAAATAAACTTTATTAATTTTACTTTTTTTAAAAAAAGACAACAACACAGCTATAAATTATATACAACAAAGAGACGCACCAGTCTTGGCGTAAGCCAAGAGGGAAAGAAAGGAAAGTTTGAGAGAGGAAAGAGGGAAAGGGAAGAGAAGGGGGGAAAAGTGGGGAAAACAAGGGTAGGAAAGACAATTATAATAAAACCATATTTTGTGACTGTCAGTAAGGTCTTTTCTTCTTCAAAGCTATCGTCGGCCTTAGTCTTCTTAGCGGTGAACTATCTTTGATTAAGCCAAATATACAAAGGATTCCAATTGCTAGAATAAATTGAAGATTCTTTATTTTTTAATGCTTGGGTTAGATTGTCCATTTCTGCACATTGTAAAATTTTCTGAATGACCATAAGTTCAGTGGGGATGGAAGGTAGTTTCCAGCACTGGGCAAATGCCAGTCTGGCACGGTTAAGATATGGATTGTAATATACTTTGATTTTTGGATATTCGCTTATCAAAATTCCTAGAAGGAAGGACTCCGGTTTGTACTCAATCTGTTCCATGGTTATTTCCTCTAGCCAGTGCCTAATTTTTGCCAATACTTCTGGGTTTCCTTGCATGACCACCACATGTGGAAGAAGGTACCTTCTATGTTTTGACATTTCCAACACTTGGGGCTCGTGTTGGGGTTCATCTTGGCCAATCTCGAAGGAGGCAGGTGCCATCTATAAAACATTTTATATAAGTTTTCTTTATAAGCTGCTGATTTCGTGATCTTAATGTTCCTGTTCCAGACCTTTTCCCATTCTGCTAGGGTAATGCTCCGACCCACATTTCTGCTCCACGCAATCATATTTCCTTGACAATTTCTTGTTCCAGTTCTGTTTCTAATAAATATTTGTAAAATTTAGATATATTTTTTTTACTTGGTCCTAATAGAATTTTGTCTAGAGTCTGTAATTTATTGTAGATTCCAAATTCTTTAATGTCTTGTTTGTATTTACTATGAATTTGAAGGTACACCCACTGATCAATTATAAATCCTCGTTTTGTAATTTTGTCGTGTTTTTAACTTTCCTTGTAGGTCTAATAAATTTTCATACTTAATCATTTTGGTTATATCCAAATTATTAGGTGTACTATCGCTTCCATTGGAGACAGCCAAATCGGTATTTTTAGATAAAGTTTTTTACGTACTTTTTCCAATTAGTTAATAAAGCGTCCCTAATAAGATGCCTATGGAAATATGATTGCCTGGGTTTCCTGATTCCCACAGAAAGGCATGCCATCCTTTCTGCATATCGTGGCCTTCTAATACTAGTGTTCTTTTGTTGGTTAGGTTTACCCAATCCTTTATCCATAGTAAGGTGGCTGCCGTATGGTATATTTCCCAGTTTGGCAAGGCTAACCCTCCTCTGCTTTTCAAATCTTGTAGGGCTTTTACGTTAATCCTAGCTTTTTTCCCCTGCCAAATGAAATTCAATGTTATCTTGTTTAGTTCCATAAAAAAAAATTTATTTAGTTTGATTGAAATTGTCTGGAATAAATATAGAAATTTTGGCAGAATATTCATCTTAATCAAAGCAATCCTGCCCAATAAGGAAAGTTGTAACTTGCTCCAGAAATCCAAGTCTTTCTTAGATTGTTGAAGAAGTTTGTCATAATTATTTTCTTTTAATGATTTACTTTGTGGAGTTAGCCAAATTCCTAAGTATTTAATTTTTTTTGTCACCTGTATTCCCATTGTTGTCTCTAGCTTTTTATTCTGGTCTCCTGTTAAATTTTTAGTCCCTTTCTGTATGTAGAGAGGACAAGGAGATAGTAGGAGTTGGGAGGAAGAAGAGGCAAAACACCCCATTGGTGATTTTTGCTGCCCCCTCTTGGTCGACTGAAGGAGCATCGGCTTCTCTCATAGAGTTCTCAGCCTGTTCCAATACTGGTGACAATCATACAGCCAACTTTTGGAGGGATTGGAGAGTGAAAAATGATCTGATTTCAGTAGACTAAGAAAAGGGACCACCTCCATCAACTTGGATGAAACACCTTCCACTAAAATTACTTTTATGGAAATTGGGCTAAAATAATACACTCTTGCAAATCTAATTGGGCTGTGTCCAGGGATGGGATTCTGCTGGTTTGGACCGGTTCAGGCGAACCCCTAGCTCCGAAGATCAGCTGGGAGCGAATCGGTTCGCTCCAACGATCATGTGGGCTCGTCCACCCATCCAGGTGCTTCTATTGACTTTTATCATCCCAGCTGATCAGCGTGGAAGAGCAGATTGCCGCGCCTCAGCTGTGTTACTCCCCCAAAGTAACATAGCAGGTAAGGATTTTTCTATTGCTGTTCACGCATGCGCAGCACACAGCAATCACCAAACCGGTTGTTATACTGGCAGCATCCCAGCCCTGGCTATGCCTCCTCCTCCTATTTTCTTATACAGGTAGTCCTTGACTTATGATTACAATTGAGCCCAAAATTTCTGTGGTTAAACGAGACATTGGTTAAGTGTGTTTTGCTCCATTTAATGACCTTTCTGGCTGCAGTTGTTAAGAGAATCACTGCAGCTGATAGGTTAGTGTGACCTGTTCAGTCAGTCTGGCTTCCCCATTGCCTTTGCTTGTCAGAAGGTCGCAAAAGGGGGATCGTATGACTCCAGGACATTGCAACCGTCATAAATATGAGCCACTTTGCTGAGCATCTGAATTTTGATCACATGATCATGAGGATGCTGCAAAGGTTGTAACGGTGAAAACTGGTCATAAGTCACTTTTTTTAGTGTCATCGTAACTTTGAAAGGTCATTAAATGAACTGTTGTAAGTTGAGGACTACATGTATTTCAATAATTCAGGAAGGTTTCTTCCTGAGCTTTTTCTAAATATTATCCACTTGTCCTGGATTTTAAACCTTTTCAGTCACTTTTGCCTAGATTCACACATTTCCCTCCAGATTCGTAAACGCTACAAGTCTTGTAGCTTGACTACAACGATGACTGTTATTACTACTAGTAGCAATGGAGCCATTAGAAACGTTCAGCAGTGTGAGGGTTAAAGACTGTCAGCTGAATTTCACAAATTCCATAAAGGACTGCAAGAGTTGTGCCAAGCCTTCATTGTCGGCCAGTGATCAAACATCTCCTCATTACACTTCAATATTGTTGTCTCTAAAGGTCACCATTGCTGAACATAATCACACAAAATCAAAACTGCAAACTTTATATATCATAGAAGTAGTAAATAGCTTGGAGGTTTATTTTCTGGTGCCTGAACAACATTCCAAACCCATTTATAAACTCCTGGCCGCTCTGGCACGAACCAGACAGACACAGAGTATAGCGACTAAGCAAAGCTTCAATTAAATCACTTTCACGTAAGGTATATATGTGTGTGTGTGTCTGTGTGTCTGTGTGTAATATATTGGGTCAGCGCTGTTCATTCAGCACTGATGGAGCAATGCTGCTTGGGAACTTTCATTTGCATATTTTAAACAACTGCCCCCGTTACAGTCTCTGTTTCTCTCCCCCACTTTCCCCCACAGCTTAAGGCAACTGGGCTCTAAATAAACAATTTGTGGATCAGCTTCCTGAGATTTTCCCTTTTTTGCACCCTCTACAAAGGCATACACCGAATTTGCCTAGCAGATTTCTATGGAAGGCAATAAATCATGTGGTGCCCATTATTTTTCCCTTTCACTGATTTTACTCAACATTAATTTAGCCAATCTGTCACCTCCTGAGAAGCAGAGGCCAAAAAAAAAAAAATAGGATAATCAAACAACAAGAAAGAACGTAGCCTATTGCAAGGGAGCCTCCAGCCCTTATTCATTTTATACACCCCCCTACATAGCACATCAGGAACTCAATTTATGTCGTGTCTTCAAATGTCATGTCCTCAAATTATGTCCACTTTAGCTTCTCTATTCTTTGTTGTGCAATACAGAACCAGACAGTAATGCAACACATGTGGATGTACGCACATACAATTCCTGGTCCAAGCACTCATCTAATATAGGGAGAAGACTTTATATTTTAAGCATTATTAAGTCCAATAATACAAATCAATCAATCAGTCAACTGAACTGATTGATAGCTCTACACTGATTGTACTTGACGCTATGCTTAATGCACTTCACTATATGTATACACAATCCTAAACAATATCATTCATTCATTGGCATAACAAAATTGAAGAAACTTCAGATCATGAATAACGCCTAATACAGGGATCGGCAACCTGTGGCTCTGGAGCCACATGTGGTTCTGTCATCCCTCTGCTGCGGTTTCCTGTTGCACCACAATTTTGAGAGGAGCTTCTGGTTGTGGAGGAAAGCACAGCATGCCAGGAAGAGACTCTATGGCAAGGGGCGGGTTTTCCGGTCAGCGCCACAATTGATAGAACTTTTGGTTAGGATCAGTAGAGGAAAAAGCCTGCCACGCTAGGAGGAGACTCTATGGTGGGGGAACCAGATTTCTGGTTGGCTCCAGAATTGAACAGGGGGGGTGTCTTCCAGTTAGGATCTTTGTGACTCTTTAAAGTGTTTAAGGTTGCTGACCCTTGACCTAGTTCCACATGTGGTAATTTCCTGAATAATCTTCTCTATTCGCTTTTTTCTGGCTTGTACCAGGTAGTCCTCAAATTGCAAGCATTCATGCAATGATTGTTCAAAGTTATAACGGAAGTTTAAAAAGTGACTTATGACCGTTTTTCACACTTACAACTGTTGCAGCTTCCCCATGGTCACATGATCAAAATTCAGAAGCTTGGCAACTGACTCATATTTATGACGGTTCCAGTGTCCCAGGATCATGTGGGCACCTTTTGTGAGTTTCTGACAGACATAGTCAATGAGGGAAGCCAGATTCACTTAACAACCATGTTATTAACTTAAATACTGCAGTGATTCATTTAACAACTGTGGCAAGAAAGGTCACTTAACAACAGTCTTGCTTAGCAGTGGAAATTTTGGGCTCAACTGTGGTCGTAAGTCGAGAACTATCTGTACAACAATTTCAGAATGACATTGGCCAAATAAAACCCTAGATTGTTCAAAGACATCTATAAATTTAAAGGCAAACAGCATCCAATGCTAAAAGGTGAGCTGGTTCTCCTTGAAAGACTGGTCATAAGAGCATCCATAACATTTCTAGGATTTCTGCACAACTAAAATAACAATAGCAATAGCACTGAGACTTACATATTTTTATTTATTTGATTTGTCAATCGCTTACAAGATAATAGGTATAAGTATAAACATAGTTATGAATACATGAAATGGATACATATAAGAAAAATTAAAAGAAACAATAGGACAGGGACAGTAGGCACATTGGTGCACTTATGCATGCCCCCTACAGTCCTCTTAGGAAAGGGGTGAGGTCAATAGTAGACAGTTTAAGGTTAAAGTTTTTGGGGTTTGGGGAAGAAACCACAGAGCCAGGTAGAGTATTCCAGACATTGACCACTCTGTTGCTGAAGTCGTATTTCCTGCAATCAAGTTTGGTGCGGTTAACCTTGAGTTTGTATTTGAGTTTGTATACCACTTCACAGCCCTCTCAAAGCGATTTACAGAGTCAGCCTATTGGCCCCAATAATTTGGCTCCTCATTTTATCCACCTCAGAAGGATGGAAGGCTGAGTCAACTTGGAGCCTGGTGGGATTCAATCTGCCAAATTGCAGTAGCAGTAGCTTGCAGTACTGCACTCTAACCACTGGCGCCACCAAGGCTCTTGTTTGTTTGGTGTTGCTTTGGGGTCCATTCACTTTAGCTGAAGTATTTTGGTTATACCCTTTCAACACATTTTACATTTTGATCTGTGGTAAAAGAAATCCATAAGAATTTAATGTCTTTGAATTTTAATATTGTTGATAACTCTGCAGTTTTCCCGTCTATTCTATTGCAGCTCTTGGTCTAAAAGGTTGCCATCTCGTGCTCTAATAGATCATGCACAATGAGAGTCTGAGCGTATGGTTTCACAATCCAGGAAAAAAACTCCAGAGATGTGGGCACCAATTGTATAAGAAAGCTATACAGGTAATTCATGTGTTCTAAGAATTCCTTTTATATTCAATAAAAAAGAAACTGAAATAAGCAGGTAGGAATTCCCTTTATAAAAGGAATTAGAATTTCAGGCGAAAGCTTCCCTTTCCCTTGTCTAAATTATCTTGAAAAAATTTTAGGGCAAAAACTTACTCCTTTTTTATGATGAATTGCTTAAAGCAGGGCTGTCAAACTCACATCATCATATGACATATCGTGACTTTTCCCTCCCGTTCACTAAAATAGGGGTGGACATGGCCAACACGTGACACATCCAGGCCATGGACCACGAGTTTGACCCCCCCCAAGTTAGAGTCACACATGATGCTACATTTTTGCCTGTTTACCTCTGATTTACTAAGTAACCTTTGGCCAGTGGCTGAGATCCCAGAAGGAAAAGCAACCGCCTTGCCTAGGTTAGGTGTTTGAGTCTTTGAGGAGTGTCTTCGACTTCTTCATTCGAGGATGTTGCACCAAAAATGTATTAGCCCGTTTAGATCTAAAATCCGGTAAGGTTTTTATGGAAAGGAAATGAAATGTGATTTTTCCTTCTCTGATTTGATAATCTTATTTGGGACAACTTGAAGTCAGTTTTGAAAATTCAGTTCAGGAAAGTGAGAGGTTCACACTATTCCTATGATATCCCACTCAATGATTCATGCCAATACAATTTCTATGGTATGGTATGGTATGGTATTCCACTCCGTTCCATTCTTCCCTCCCCTGCCCATCCCACTCCATTCCATCCCATTATTTTCTATTCTACATTCTATTCTATTGTATTTTCTATCACCAGCCCACCTTCCTGTCTTTTTCTTTTTGTTCCAATTAAGTGTGAAAATCTGAGTGAAGAAGTAACTTGGTCATTTTGATGCAGACAATAATGTAAGATAATTTGTGGTGTTGGAACTGACACTTTCACCTATCTGGCAATTTTTAAAAAAAATAAAATAAAAATCCTTTATTCAGGATCAGATTATTCGCCTGTTTAGCTCTTATGGTGACTAATAGTAGCTTTCTAGGTTTCAGGGACAGTACAATATATCTTTTTTCCCTCGTCAAATGTATATATTTTTTCCATAGAAATCAGCTGTATGCAATACAGATACTGGGCTATGATCTCTTCCAGTTACTCAACTGAGTTCTCCTGAAGCTGAAAAGCATCCTAAACCTGGGGCTATAATTAGCTCCTGACTGGCTCATGATGCACATGAAAATACATTTTCATCCAAACATAAAAAGCTATTTACCTGTCAACAGTACTGGAGGTAGCTTGTTTCTTTAACTTGCATTCCCAATTTTTTTTTCTTTGAGAAGGAAAAATCCTAGGTGGCTATTTAAAAGAACATAAAGACTGAAAACCACCCACCACCTGCTAGGTTTCATACTTTGTAACCTAAAGACTCTGAGGAGATGAAAAACTCAAGGTTAATAAGATTATCACCATCCATTTTGACATCTAAATCTGTGCTACCAGAGCTTTCTTCACCGAGCAGAAGATTGCAATCATTGAAGTCTCAGGTTTTTGCTTCTCTGAGCAAAACCGAAAGCATCGGTGTGTAGCTGAACATATTTCAGGGGGCATATCATTAACAAAAAATCCCTGGCAGATGCAGAAAAAAAGGCCCCGAGAAAAAAAACAAAATTAAAAATCTTGCAAACATCCTTTTTCAATATTGCTTCCCTAATGAATCTTTTCCATAATACTATCAGAATCAAATCTTTTTGATTCAAGTGGATCCCACGTACAAATCAATTACAAGTCAAGCGATGGATCCATCATGTAATAGATATTACACTGTTCTGCTACTTTTTTCAATCTATTTTTATTTTTTCCACCATCTCCCAAGAGATAGGGGGGAAGGGGTACAAAATAGAAGCATTCAAATTTTCATAAGCCAACATATAAATTTGGCTTTAGATATGACATCAGATGTATACCTATTAGTAAATTAACTGTTTTCTTTTTTAAAAAATCTCTTATTTGGGACTACTCACTTTCTTATGATTCTCGACTCCTGACAAATGTATCTTTTCTTTTATGTATACTGAGAGCATTTGCACCAAGACAAATTCCTTGTGTGTCCAATCACACTTGGCCAATAAAGAATTCTATTCTGTTCTGTTCTGTTCTGTTCTGTTCTATTCTATTTCTATTTCTATTTCTTTTCTATTCTATTCTATTCTGCATGCCCATCCCTTTCCATGTTCATGGAGGAGTAACTGTGGAATGTGTCAGTGGCTTTGCCTCAAGCTGAGCGCACCTAGTAGCTACTGCAAGAGTCCGTCCTAGGCTCTGTGCTCTTCAACACATCTAAGAATGTGTGTTTGAAGAAGGCTGAGTAAATATAATTATCAGATTTTCAGACAGCATCAATATAGAGAGCAATATCAGATTGCTAGAGAATCTTGGCAAGCTGGAGCAATGGGCGGAAATCAGCAAGGTGAATAGATGCTAAGCCCTGCATTTGGGTGTGACAAGTCAAATACATATGTATAAAATGGGAGAGGAAGATCCATTGTGGACAGTAAAACATGAAGGCCTGGAACAGTGCAACATGCTACATTTTAGGAAGGACGTTGACACATTGGAGCATATCCAGAGCGGAGAAGTCATGATGATAAGGCACCTGGAAAAGAAACTGTGTGAGCCATGGTTTGAGGCACGAGGTATGCCTAGTCCGATGAAGAGAAAGGAAGGGAATGTGACGACATTGTTCATGTCACTGTGGCAGAGGTGGTATTCAGCAGGTTCTGACCAATTCTGGAGAACCAGTAGCGGAAATTTTGAGTAGTTCGGAATACCCCCTCTGACTGGCCCCACCCCATCTATTCTCTGCCTCCCGAGTCCCAGCTGATCGACTGGATCTTCTTTTGTTGCCCTGCATAGGAGAATGGAGCTGGAAAGCAGGTTAGTGGGGTGGGGAGGGAATGGAGATTTTGCAGTATCCTTCCCCTGCCACGCCCACCAAGCCACACCACACCCACCAAGCCACGCCCACAGAACCAGTAGTAAAACATTTTGAATCCCACCACTGGACTGAAGGTTATTACACTATGTAAAAGAAGGGATAGTATTGCTCAGGATTGTGTGATAAGACAGGACACTTCAAGATTCAGCCTCTTACAATCTGTGACTCTATTCTTCTTCTCTTCCAGATGAAGTATCATTGATATGGAACTAGGTTAGAAGTTACTTTATACGGGTAAAAACCCATATTAATATTATTGGATAGGTTGCCAAATGGAACCTAACAAGCATCTAGTATGGATAGGCATCCAGTTAAATTTGCCCCTCCTTGGCACTTGTGTCTTCCTGCAGGGAGGGAACTGATAGGAGTTTTGTAAAGAAAGCTATGGTAGTACTATACAATAGGAGGAAGCCTGTGTCTACCAGATTACCTGGCGTTGCTGTTGAGATGGCCACTTCATAGCACAGAAGGGGATTGTAGAGATAAGAACATTAAAACCTTCTGTACAGATACAGGTCCCTGCACTAACTTTACAGACAAAGTTAATATTTAAGTTAAACCCGGATTCAGTTCACAGTGTGTGCAATTGGTTTATCAGGGTCAAGTTACTCAACCCTTAACTCACTGCTGACTATACAAACTGACTTGTTGAAAAGGACACTGTAAATATGTAGAAGAGAGATTGCTTGTCAATTGGAGATCTGCAGAGAAATTGAATTTCCTGCAGGAAACAAAAGCTGAACTGCCCTACAAGGCCACCTTTAAGATGTTTGAAATGATTCTCTGCTTAAGATACATTTTTTGTTGCATACAGCTTACAACTAGTAGTCCACTAATTTTTGAATATAGTCCTAGAAATGTCCTTCATGACTGTTGGCATTTAGTTTAGCTCAGTGAATTTTTTAAAAAGACACACATACACCTTATTTCAGCTTATTGCTGAAATGTATGATTATTTTAATGTTAATAATGTAATACTATAAAAAGTTGGGGCTGGAAAAAAAAACACTGTACTAGAGTACTAAGGAAATAAAATTAGGCTCTGGTATTCCAGACCAAAAAAACGCAAAAAAACATTAAGACTTTTGTTCAGAGCAGATCTCCAAAAACACCAGATTGATCTGATGATTTCAAACAGTTTTACAATAATGGCTAATAGTGATGTCCTGCTGAGTTCAAAAGATGGAGTTCTTTTGTTGGGGGAAAAAAAAAGCACAGTTAAATACTGCCATCATTACAGATATGTGTTTTTCGTTGGATTTTTTAAAGCCACCATCAGTTTCCATGTGGAATCTGCACTGCACAATTGATCTTTTTCGAAAATAACATGTTCAGTCCATATTTTTTGGTTAACAAAGTCAAGCAAGCTTGTGCTACTGAGTTGCAATGGTTCAGAAACAGGCTACGTAACAAGGACAGTTAAAATATTCATTGCATTTATTTTGTTGAAAATAAATACAAATTGTTCAGTCATTCTGGATGGTTTGAGATTTGAGCACATTGTTAAATCATTCTGGAACTCTCCATTTCTTACTAAAACGGCAATGCTTAAAATAGTTCCTTGAGTCAGGTCAAATTTTGGGGACAGCATGTCCTGTATTTTTCCATACTCTGCCATGGAAATCCTTATATTGAGCATCTTCTCAAATTCACGAATGCTCATCCTTAAGTGGTCTGGGCTGTTAAGAACTCTGCTTTAATGTCAGCTGACTGCTGATCAAATTTCAGAAATTCTAGTGTATTTATGTAACCATACAGATTAACCAAATACTAACATCTCTTACTAGGAAGTTTCAGGAAGCAACTATCTTAGGCGCAATCATTTGTGATACAGCAAATATATCCACAGGATCTTACAAGGAGGACAAAGTAAAGGAAGCATTTTAAAATGCTATTGTTACTATTATCCTTAGCATTTTAAAGTCTGTCACTGCCAGAGGAAATGCATCTAGATGGAAAGGTATCTGAAGCTACATTGGGACAAATTTATTGTATGATTTGGAGACAAAGGAAGCTGTCTTACATCATCTGTTTTCTTATAAGACACAATACTGAAAAAATGTGCCAAAGTTTCTTGCAAGTTTCTAAACATTCCCCCTGCCCTATTGAAGCCAATAAACGTAATGATTTGATTAGCCAGAACTACAGTATATTTTCTTAGAAAGCATGCAGTGGTGCTGACAACTTATCTGGAGAAGGAGTCAGTATCGGCAATGTGTAAGCTACATATAGTGCATAGCAACAACAGAGAAGGCTGTTCACTTTTTTCCAGTAACCAATCAATCATAATATTAATAACAGAGTAGTCCCTGCAACCAGCTCATTGCCATTTTGTCTAGCAAGGACCAAAATAACAGAATTCAGAAACTCTCTCTAAGGCGACCAGGATGAAAGAAGACATGAAAGAATGAAAATAAATCATGCCCTCTTCCTTCCTCTTCTAGTAATCTCAGAACTGTTGGTTATTTTCCTAGCTCCTAGGGGAAGCTGAGGTAGAGATTGGAGCAAAAGGTCAGAATTTAACTGAGTGCGGATGAAGTTACATCTACCACGGTTTTTCTCTTGAGAGACGCTACTGTGTTTTAATTATAAGAAAACTTAAATGAAGCAATTAACATGTAAGAAGTAGCCAAAGTTAATTCTGTGTTTCTCTCCAGAACTATTTTAGTCACTCCTTTCTTAACTTCATAGATATCTCAGAGATATAGTGCTAGAATTTGATCTAGATGTGTACATAATTAGATTTCAACTATGTTTAGCCATAACCCAGTACCTAGTTTGTATGGATAAAACTGTTAAATAGATGACACATGATTATTAGGCTTAATATCAATTGTCCCTCATTAATGTTGTAGAAAAGTGATTAGCATTTTGAGGCAAACAAGGTGTACTTAGTTAGTGGAACATGACCCCGCTGTCATTAAATTATACCTATGATTAATGATCTTCTGTAGCATAGAGCTTAAAGTTTGAGCAATAATGAATAGATTATCAAGTAGGCACCAGGAAAAAGATGAACCCTGAGGGTTAGAAGCACAGCTGTTGCTGCTCCAAGTTTACTTCAGATCAGATTGTGCAACTTTCTCCCTTGTCTTCTGCTGGGGGATCCAAGGTCTTTAGAAGTTGAAATGACAACCGTGCTTTTGTAATATCTGTCACTCAAAGTCAGATACTTGTACCTTCATTAATTGGGATGCTGCCCGTTTCTCATCTTTCAGATTGCAAGGGCAAGTTCAACGGTGACTCCAACTTTGTTTATTCCAGGCATCAAAGGAAAGATAATTAATTTTTATTATTACCCACAAGACTTGCGCCTCCCATCCAGGAAGCTGGCAGAAAGTGTCTGTCAATACATGTCTGAATTCACTTTTACTTGACCAGACACCTTGAAAGCCAGGAAAAGAGAAGGATCCCATGCAGAAGCAAACAAATGCAGAATGCAGATAAGCCAACTATCTTCCTCCATGGTTGGTGTTGGCTTGCTCAGAGAAACACCAATGACTTAAAACTGGGTTGGTTTCGTATATTAGGCTGATGAGCTGTAACTGAGTTATAAGTGATTTATTTTTACAGCGATGTGCTCAGGTTGCCAAATTTTCTTTCATCTTTGGAAAGGATTTTTTTTTTTAATTTGGTATGTTTATTTATGGCACTGTTCACTAGGAATCCATCATTACCTTAACAGCTGTCACACCAAATGGTACAGCATGTGTGCCTTTAAAAAAGATACGGAACGCTCTCCCATCCAACAGAAGTGCACGGCCAAAATGCCGTAGGAACCTGGGAGTCAAAATAGAACCCAAGGTATTGTTATTAATTCTTTTTTATATGTAATTTTTCCTGTTGCTTTGTATTTAGGGATAGTAGGCTGCTACATTTTTCTCCTGTGATTTTTCCTCATAGCTTTTTGAATAAATATGAAAAAAATAAAATAAAACAGTTGTCTTTTCCCCCCCCTTCCAATCAACTTTATGAATTGAGAGGGAGATATAAAATGGATTTTAAGTTTTGATAGAATGATCAGGAACTGTTCTTAGTAGTTGGTGATGGAATAGAGTAGAATGACCTTTGATCAGAAGACTGGAGAATGTGACATGCACAGAGTATATAGGAAGTATACGGCAAATAGTTTACATCCTGTACACCTGACCAATGAATAAAGAAATGTATAATAGTATATACTAAAATCAACGTTTTCAAGAGTGTCCCATCAAGATGACTTGGGGCAGTAAGCAATAAGAAGGCAGTGGGCAGCCAGAAAAATGTATCTTATTGTGCATCAAGAACATATTTTGATATTTAAGGTCTGGAATGCCTTGGTTGATGCCTCAATGGCAGAGAAGAGTAGTTTAGTCAGCATCAGTCTGTGTCAGGCATGAAGAATCAGGACCCAGCTATTAAATTCTAATTAAACTGATTTATTGCTCATGCCTATATACAAGAATCTAGTCAATTAATGGTTAGCACTGAATTGGTTTAGAGAGGAATTAACAGAATTCAAGAGGGGCAGAATTTGGACCTCTTGTGGGAATGTAATGACTCCAGGCTGATTCCTTTCTTGATTCCAGGTTCTGCCTCTACTACAATGTGTGACGTGCAGCACAGCCCTGGGCCTAGGTTCTCAAACTCATCCATGTATCAAAGCCCAGCCATGGGGAGGCAGTTTCTCTAGTGGTCCTTATATGTTAGCTCTGATCAGGCAGAAAACTGACCATGAGCTACTGTAGATAAAAAAATTGCCCTTTCATTACTAGAAGGTATTGAGATGCTGCAGAGATGCCCACTGCTAAAAAGAAAAGGCAGTACTGAATTTTGCTGATTTTTCTACTGCAACTCAATGTTTTTTAAGGAGACCTCCTTAATATTTGGAGTTATTGGACTATGGAGTGGAAATGGGAGATTGTTAGCCCAAAATATTGTCATCCTTTGCGAAGCTCTCTTTAGTAGAGTGATGGGTCCAACTCTGTAACTTTGAAAAATATTTTTGTTGTCGTTGAGGATGAAAATGATGGAAATTCTCACTCATATTTCTTCCAAAATCTTAAAGTGACACCTACAAAGCAATCTCAGGCACACTTTCTCAGAATTAAGCCCATTAGATACAATAGAGCTTATGCTCAGATAGGTATACACCCAAGACAGAAACCCTAAAATGAAGTTCAAATCTTACAAAAGAGGATTTTAATTAAACTGGATCAATTTAATTTGGTTTAAAAGATAAATGATCGATCAATCAATCCCAAGTTCTTCCACCAACTGATAGTCTAACATTTTAGGCAAATGAACTGCCAGGATGATAGGTAATGATCAAATTAAAACTCCCATTTATGACCCAGTAATCTTACTCTATATTATTATGTATACGGGATAAGCAAATATCCTTATGACAAAATAATGGCAGGGTCTCAGAAGATGGCTACCCTTCCTCCCTACCTTGTTTAAAATAAGAGTTGAAGATATGCTCATTCTCCAGGCATTTGTAGAATTTGTAGAATCCACAACTCAAGGATATGATTGCCTTTTAAATATTGTTTTAAAATCCTATAAAAGTTTAACATTACTTTGTTCAGAACTGGTCATTTTCTTGGTTTCTTTCATTATTTAATGTGAACTGTTTATATTTTGCATATTTCTGAGCAGGACAAAGGGTACAGTAATATTGTTTCATTCATATCATAAAAATAACACAAATAATAGCAGCTCTGTTTCATTTAAACTGCCTCAGCCGGGCAATGCTGAGATGGGAAATGAAAAATCATTAAAGCGGTAACATCCTCATTTTAGCAGTTTATAACAGTATACACAGATAGGATAGGTGGGCTCAAACAATCTCCTCACAATGTTTCCCAGATTAATTTTGGACGGATAGGGAATGCCGAGAAAGAGGAATGTGGGATGGTTCAGTTGTCCCAGCTTACCAATGTTTTCTTGACAAGAAGACTTGATGGGTATGGAAAGAGGCAGAGAGCCGGGTCAAAGCAGCAGGCTATTGTAAACTAACTGTCAAGAGATGTCTATAATGGCAGGCATTTCCCACCATAATCATCCAGGACTTGATGAAAAGGTTATAGCTTTCCAAGCAGTCACGTTAACAATCTGGCCAAAAAGAAGAAGAGAGGAGGGGGAGTAGGAAATTAGAAATAAGTGAATAATTACCTCTTGCCCAGATCCCAATGCATAAAAAGGCCAAGACTTATGTCAATGCCCAAAGTATCACCTAAGATTTCAATGAAGTTTCTTTAGGGACATGCTGCCAAGTACTCAGCCTGGTCACTCATAACATTGTTGGACAATCAGAAGCAAACACTAATGTGTCTAGCACATATTCATGTGTACACAACTGCATGCACACACCACAGTCACAGTGCGGACATTCCTTGGGTGAACAGATATTCCTGCTGACATTATCAGCCAGGAGGAAGATCTCAGCTCAAAATAAATTATGTAAATGCTTGGGCCATATACGAGGCAGAGGAGTTTATAAAATGTGACTGTTTTCAAGCAGGGATATAGAAACATTAGTTGTGTAGATATAACTGAACTGCAGTGTCTTGTATCCTTAAAGATGGGGCTGTTAGAACCATACCAGTGGTGGTATTCTAACAGTTCAGCCCGGTTCGAGTGAACCGGTAGTAAAAAAATACTACCGTTTGGCTGAACCGGTATTTTTTTTTCCTTCTGACAATCAGCTGTTCTGATGATCAGCTGTGCCAGATCCCCCTCCTTATCTTACTGCTTCGCCCAGGAGGCTTCCCTGAGGCCCAGGAGGCAAAAAAAACAGAGTGCAGGGGGGTGCTGCAACAAAAGCCACGCCTACCCAGTCATATGGCCATGCCCACCTAGCCACGCCCACCTAGCCACGCCCACAGAACTGGTAGTAAAAATATTTGCATCCCACCAGGAGTGAAATTCAATTTTTTTTCCCTACTGGCTGTGTGGGTGTGGCTTGGCGGGACTCAGTCTCTAAAAGGAAGAAGGCGGGCAGGCTTGGGTGGAGCCAACCAATTCAAATCGTCCCTATCACCTCTCTGAACTGATTCAAATCGTCCCTACCACCTCTCCCAAAGTGGTGCAAGGTGGTTGATTTTCACCCTGCACCCCACCCCTGAACCATACCCCTCTAGTAGAGATACTTCTGGGTAGACTACAACTCCTAGCAGCCCCAGAAAGTACAAGTTACTAGACAACGATGGTCTGTAACAATTGTCAGGGATAAACTGCACTGAGAAAGAATCTTGGAGAAGAGCCCTTTTCTTCTACTGAACCAGTCAATGGGCTGTCCATTGTATGGGAATGGGGGAAAGGTGGTGGTTATTTCATCTAATATCTGGAGCGTTCCGGAAAATTATAGATAAAAGTGATATATGACTACGATCCATAATTGTCTGGCTGCAGTGGTGCCAGAAGCTGTACTATTAAGTAGTGCATGAATTGCTAATTCATAAAATAGGAATAATGACTACCACTTAGATAAGTGGGGGGAAAAATAGGAAAATATGGAGCCTCTGTAATTTCACCCTTCCCAATAACTCATGGGAGACATTGGGAAAAGTGACACTTAGGCGGGCCCTCTGTAATATTCAATTTGTAGGCTCTTGCTGAGTGTATAACACACTATTAGGAAATGTATTATTATTGTTGCTGATCGTAGCTTTTAACATTTTTATACATTTTATATATAAACCCCCTCATAAATTAGCCAGAGTCCTTGTTGTAGGGTGGGATATAAATTTAATTAAAACATGCATGACACAAATTCCGGGAAAGATCTGCTCTGTATTAAAGCCCTGTGAAGCTTGGAAATAATCATAGAAAGCTTTGAGGAAGACTGTTCCCACTCAGGGAGGAGATGAAAAGCTGTTTCTTTGGAATAATAGGTTTTAAATTGGAGGCCTTTGCTTAAAATCCACAGGCAATAAAAAAGGGGTTCAAAATGGAGAAAATTGCACAACTCTTATATTACTTTAAAAGATAATCACGTTGGGTGTTTTTTTTCCCTCCCCCTTCCAGACATAGTTGCTTTTTTTCTTTTTCTTAAGTAGTCATTGACAATAGATGCCATCACTTAGAATCCATTGCTCAATGGTCAGAAATTTTAACATTTTATGCAATTTAAATGTTTCCAGTCGTCATCTATTTCAGGACTTGGGCTCAATTTGAATGGAAAAATGTAATCTTTGACCTTAAACATCCATGAAAATGACCTTTGAGAGTAATTGTGTGGACTGCAATTTGACTTTATTTATGTGGCTAATTCACTTGTAATGCTTTACATTTCTGCTAAATGTTTTAAACGGCTGACAGTGGGATTGCTTTGATTTTTTTTTTCCCCTAGCATCTACTATGTTTAATCATTTCTTCTACTATGTGCAAAGGCGTCTATTCTGAGCATGTCCTATTTTACAGTGCCTATCGCAGATTGCACTAGTAGTTTCGCTTGCTACTCTCAAGTTTCTTTAAATCAAAACCAGAATGTATAGAGGTTACATAATACAGGATAAAATTATATCTATATTCTATAACAATGTTCAATTATAGATACAAGAAGAAATGAGTCAGAAGTATTCTTCGATAATTGCTGGGTCATATCAAGATATCGCCATACTAAAATGTAAAATGTAAGAGCTTTCATCACAAACTCAGGGTAATTGTCCAATTGCATTGAAGTCAGTTACATTAGAATATCACCCACAGATACTTAATGATTTTACATTATTTTTATGCTGATGTCACAGTTACTTCAGTGAGAGGTATTTTTCTTAGGTGGACAGTTTTCTGGAAAAAAAAAAAAGAGGAGATTTCAGACTGCAGTGGGCAAAATTATTGTGGTTTCCAATGTGCAGGAATATAGGGCACATTTCCCCTGCATTTTGGAACCTAATTTTAACCTTCTCTGGAATGTCCTTATGAGCTGTATGTGGTAACTTAGGGGTTCCAGGGAGCACCGAGCACTGATAAAAAATGAGTAGGAGAACAATTTTTTCCTCTTCCATACAGAAATAAACTAAGAAACCAAAACAATAATTCCAGAAGAGAATCCTAAAGTACAGGTTTTGTTAGGTCAATGGTGTGTGGATGTGCAGAAATCTTGGACCCAAGAGAACCAATATTTTGTAATTCAATGTAGTATTAGCTACATGGGATTGTGAAAATCACACCCATCCTTTTTGAGGCTCAAATTAAAAATAAATGAAGAAGAAAGGCTCGATTGTTGTAAAGATAATAATAAGGAAAAAGGGTGGAAAGAGTTTGCTCATTTTGAGTTTCCTAATTCTTTCTCCATTCTAGGCATTCACATGACAAACATGTCATTAGAAAGGAAATATTGGCACGAAGAAAGTGAAGGACATTTGTTGTCAGCGCTAAGGCTAAATATTAACAAAAAATAATAATAATCAAGAGCTCAATCTGAATTCTCAAGGAAGCCATAATCTGAAGCCCTGGAAAATCAAGAGTTTAAGGAGTCCCTGTAAATAAAAAAGATTCATTGCCATTTATCTTTGCCTGGTGTTTGTCAAAGGAGCAGGAAAGGAGAGAATATGGTCTCCTGCTTTATTTTATTTATTTTATTTATTTATTTATCAAGCAAGTTTTAGATAACAGGTATAAATATAAACATGGTTACGAATACATGAAATGGATATGAATACAAAATAAACAAGAGGACAGGGACAGTAGGCACGTTGGTGAGCTTATGCACGCCCCTACAGACCTCTTAGGAAACGGGTGAGGTCAATAGTAGACAGTCTAAGGTTAAAGTTTTGGGGGTTTGGGGATTGGATTCATTGGATTGAAGACTTGCAAGGTCCCTTCCAATCCTGTTATTCTATGTTCTATATTCTGTATTCTAAGTGTATCTCTCCCACTGCCTTGTTCAACTCTAGGTTGTACACAAATTTAAAATGCATGGAAAGGATCGGTTTCATTTTTACAATCTACTGTTAACTTTAGATGTAGCTAATACTATACCAAATCATGAAATGTTGGTTCTCTTGGGTCTAAGGTTTCTGCACATCCACACTCTACTGACCTAAGAAAAACTGGACTTGAGACTTTAGGTTTCTCTTCTGGACTGATTACTTTGTACTTAAATTCCATTTTATTCCTATAAACTGAAGGCATGCATTGTATTTACTTTGCAGTGTTATTTACACAACAACTTTCTGAAGGAAGTAAAGTTGAGGGATAATTATCTCAAAACACCGAAATGGATTGTATAGTTGTGGGGGAATTTGAAATTCTATCTCTCCAGCACTAATTTTTGCCTTTGATTTTTTTTTTTAAAGTAACTTTATAATATTGCTTTTATTATTGTCATCAAATTGCTTCAGAACTTTGCCACCGAGAATTGATATATGAATATTTTTTTAATAAATAAGTCCTCTTATAACCCTGCATGGTCTTTAATAAAATATAATATTTGTTGGAGTTTCTGATGGAAGTCTTACAGTGAGTTCTGCATCTACAATAGTTTTTATTGGGTATAAAATAGTTATATAAAATAGTTTATATTAGATATTAAAACAATGATGTTTGCAGAATGGCATCTCTTGTTAATTGTGAGGGTCTCTTTATTTACATCCCCCGTTCCAACATATACAATCAGGATACTTAACAAAAGGTTAAGTCAAGACATAAATGTACAAAAACCTAAAATAACATTATGCAATAGTATAAAATGTTTTCCACTTACACTAATTTGGCTTCATAGAATAGGAATGGAATATCTTCTGAAATTAACGTGGGAGAGAGGATTCTTTATTTAAAACATGAGATGTTATGTTTGTTTTTACTGTAAGATACACTGGTCAAAGCATATACATTTTCAGTCAATCTCATGTAAGAAACAGAATCAGCAGTATAATTTTTACTGAACAGCAATCTTCTATGTACATATTAGAGGTAAATCTTACAGAAACCCCTTTTAATCATCTTGAATAACCATTTCACTCGTTACCATTCAATTTAGTAATTCCCCTCAGTAATTCTGGTTAGCTGCCATTTTAGAAGCAGAGATGTTCTGTGATGGTGTTTGGCTATGAGAATTTTTACTTTCTTCTGATCACAATTCGGAGATAGATACGATATTCATAGCAGCATACCCTTACTTGCATTTTCCAAATTATATATATGCCATAGTTGTAGTAACTAATACTTTACTAATATTTTATTGCTCGTGCCTAGCAAAAAAGAACACCCCTTCAGAAAAGCACCTAAAATCAAAAAGGAAACCACTTGCCATTTAAGTTAAATATCTTTCAGGCCAAAAGTGCTTGCATGTAGCAATGAGACAAAGTACCATAGATTTTAATATCTTTCTTCACATGGAACTTTTAAATTATTATAAAGAGAGAAGTACTTTCCAGGTAAGTCCTTTCTATGGAAAGGAAGGGAGGGAGAGAGGGAGGGAGGCAGGGAGGAAGGAATTTAAAAATTACTTTTCCATTTAAAGGCAGAAATATCAGAAAGGGCTGATAAATTTGATAATAATTTGAACCAATGTTTCCTACCAGTTTTGTTCTTTTCAAAGAATTTTCTCCCGCTTTCTTCAGTTCTCTTGATGAAATATGATAAAAAATATTGCTTTTTTCTTTGGTTTGTTTGACTGCTAACCCAAAAGATGTGCTGGAAGTTATTGTTTCAAGAGTTTCCATCTTGCATCTTCCAGATTACATGTTTAGGGTGATGCCATGGCTTTCTTTTTTCCGAAGCCCAAGAAGTCCTTGAGAGATGAAGGGGGGGAAATTCACTCAGACACCGAACATTTTTATTGCCAGAGCTTTGCCCCTTAATCAGTGATTCTGGTTTTTTTTTTTTAAATTAAAATTCTGCTGCCTGAAAAAGTTTGAAAACCCCTGCTCTAACCTATGAGTGATAAGCATAGCAATCCATTTATCTACTATAAAGGAAAATACTCCATGATTCCATTTATGTTCCCAAGTGAATATATGTATTTTTTAAGGCTATCCATATAATGAATGCCAGCCTCCTCAAGTGTATACATCATAACATGGAATATAACATTTCCCACAATTTTCTAGCCTCCTCCGGCCAAGCTGGATAGATCTGGAGTTGGAAAAGTGTCCTTCTCTCAAAAGCATGGATAGAAACACACACACACACACACACACACACACACGATTTTGCCAGTGATGACAAAGAAAATAAAACCAAGGGAACCCCCCTCCCCCCCAAAAGGAGGAACATCAATCATCCTTGACAAAAGCCTGAGTGAAGATCATCCAGGTCTTTAAGACTCTTTGGAACAGCAGTAGCCATCTCAAAACTCTGTTACGTTGAAAACCGATATTGAAAAATAGGCGAATGGGGATTTGGCGTCTTGAAAATAGCTACTCCAAAACTCAATTTTGGATTAAAGCTACTTCTAAAGTTCAATATAAAAAATAAATAAAAAATCAGAGTTTCAGGAAAGCACACAATCATTTGTGATTTCTCAGGATTGCAAGATCTGTTAAAATTAAGGTGTCTCAAAATTAATTGAGATTTTAAAATAAAATAGATGTTAGAGTAGAGTTGTATCTAAAATACATTTTGAACGCACATTTCTCCGCATTGTGGCCTGCACCATCCAAAACTTTCACATCCTGTACAGGTTGTTTTCTTTTATCGAAGTTAGTTATTTAGCATGACTATATCTTACCCTGTGTACCTCAAACTGTGCCTAATAAATATTTAGCAACATGAAACCAGGAGATTTTCTAACCTTGAAAACAATAACATCAGAAAGAAAATAATCACTAGGTGACCACTGAGCATCCTTACAAAATCCTATTCATTGCATTAATGGTGTGCCTACCAGTTCAACCAATTAGACTGCATTGGAATATATTGCTCCACCGGAAAAAAAAAAAAAGGGGGATATTCTATACTTGCTTTGCTGCAATAAGGGCCCAATGTTTATTTTAAACAGGAGAGCTTAGTGTTATCTAAGTTAATCATACTGTTCTTTCCCTCATATTATGGCTGAATCTACGAAAATTTTGCTGGAACACTAACGGAGAGGAATAAATGAAGTTAGCTTCGGACTCGGCATGTGACAGTGGGAGACTAGGCCAGGTTTAATTCAACCTTACTGAATCCTCTTAAATTGTGTCGCTTGTCAAATTCACACTTGACTTTGGGAAACATTAAACTGTTTTTGCCACTGAGAACTAATTAAGAAATCTGGCCCTCCGTGGCTGAGCTCATTTTGTTCGGGTTGACTGCTTGTTCAAGTCTGACTTTGGACGTTCATCTAATGTATACTGTGACCAACCATTACAGTTGGATTACGGTAATTACCTAGCTCAACACTTTTCTGATACATTTTGCAATAATGGAACCCAAAGCTTTTATGCAAAGCTCCTCAAGCCACCCTTTAAAATGCAAATTTTGGCTTGAGAATGGACTCGGTAATCCAAGGTCCCCATGAACAAATATTCTACAGGGCGGTCGAGCACAATATAACTGTAGCTAAGCCCTCAAAGGCCTGGGCTCCTGTGAAAGGATTTCTTTTCAAAACAGAGCCTCACTATGGCCAGAAAAAGAAAGGGAGAGAGAGAGAGAGAGACTGCTCGATCTAGGCCAGACCACGGTCGCTACGACGACGTCTCTTTGGCAGGCAAACTTTGGTGCTAGCAAATGGGAGCCTCCCTCTTTAGTGAAGTAAGTAGATCTATCATTTCCGGCAGACCAAGCATTTTAAGAAGCTTTTTGATCTGTTAACCTGAACGACAGTAAAACTATTACTAAATAAGAAGCCTTTGTTCTTAGATTTTTGTCAAATCCATGGATGGTTTGTGACAGGTGTACCATAGATCATTGTTTGTGTGCATATGTACGCACGGGGAAACTTGTAGCGCCTCTATATGTGCTCGTTGTTATGTCTACCAATCTGATGCTGCATAAAGCCCTAGATGGCATAGGGCCAAGCTACTTGTGGGATTGCCTCTCGATATTGTTTCTGTTTGCCCTACCACATACATCAGAGACGGCATGTTTTGGATCCCCTCCCCGATTAATGTCATCTTTTTATACCCAAGAGCCAGGTATTGTGGCAGCACCTGCCTCATGGAACAGCATCCCCGAGATCTGAATGGCCTTGAAGACTCTGTTAGCCTGTAGGTTCTGAAGGTTTGGCTGTTTCACAAGCATTTGGATCAGGCTTTTGGGAGCGGTGTGGTATTGATGGGGGTTTCCCTCCTCCCCCTCATTGGGATTGTTTATTTTGGATATCATGGATCATTTTTTGTAACTTGTTATTGGTCACAATGTACAGTATTTATATAAATTAGTCATACGTGCAACATAACAAATAACAGGAAGGGTTTTATATCTGGTAAATCTTGGGAAGGAAGGAAAGAAGACAGGTACACAATGCTAACAAACCCAGCAAATATCTTCCTGTATAATTGGTGTTGTCTGGTTGTGTTTCCCCACTTGAAGAAGTTTGAGGTAGGCAGGCAGTTTTATGTTCCAGAAATGAAAGGGAAGATGATTCTCCTTGCCCGAGAGCAAACTTTTAAATAAAAGGGGAAACGAAAGCCACATAGCTAAAATTGCCAAGTCCAGATATTTTGGAACACAAGTACAAACATCGGAGTAACAAAGAATAAAGGATCACAATAACAAAGGAAAGACCAGAGCAAGTACTTCAGTTGTATCAAATACCTGGGGCAAGATCAGCACAGCAAGCCTAAGAAATTAAGAAAAAAGGAATAGAATGGTAACAAATGAGAAGCTGTACAGCTCAGTAACCCTGAAGAAAATACTGTCTATTTTCCACGCCAGCTTTACCTTCCTGGTTCCAGTTCTCCCAAGCTTTGGGGCAGAAGGGTTGAATCCTAGGCCCAATCCAATCAATCTGTTTCTTGCCACCTTTGCCTCTTTCGAGGCCTTCCAGCCATGCCAGCTTGAAGAGAAGAAACTTCTAGCTCACTCCACTCCTGAATTTCACTCCTGCCTCTCACTGGAAGAGCTTTATAAAGCCCGAATGACAGTACTGAAAGAGTTTAGTGCTTCTAAGAAATGCCTCCTTTGGTGACCTGACCCATCTGTCTCGGTGCGAGTCTCTGTTGCCCAGCCCTGAGGAGAAGGATGTTCATCCCATGTTTACAAATGCCTGCCATTTTCCTGTTTAAATCAAGAGGCATTACCTAAGATTTATCCAGGCAATAAAAAAAAAATACTTCAAATCCTTAAGCTTGGTAGAGACTCTCTTTATGTTGTTGATTCAGCACATTAGGTAAACCAAGCCATCGCATCAATAAGATGATTTGTCTGGATGTAGCATTTGAGGTGAAGACATAACCCAGGTTTAGGGATCCAAGTGGACCCGGCTTGTATTGATAATGCTGACGAAGCAAATCACATTAGAAAATCCTCAGAGAACTAGGGATTGGAAGTGCAAGCCTGAATGTTAGGTGCAAAGAGCTATTGGAGATTGTAGAGATCAAAAAGTATGTTTTTGCAGCCATCCAGCCACATTTACATTGCAGTTCAATTAAAACTGGCTTCCAGGCAGGGCAGGATTTTGTAGATAAATGAGAAGTGAGAAGTGCAGCGTTTTCTGCAAAGAGGTACTCCCCAAAATTAGTGCAGCAACATGCCAACAAATACCACTGACACACAGAAAGCGCTGTGACTTTTATGCACTACATTGGAAACATTTATATAGAAATAAATATTCTATGAATACATACGATAGAAAGTTGGTTATAAGATGGGCAGCTATATAAATGTTTTAATAATATTTGATTTTCAAAATTTCGGGAACAAAGGGATCAGCCAGGTATATGTGTTAATGTGCGCTCCCACACAAGAGTGCGTTTCTTTCATGTCTCCACAATCAAAAGTGCTGCTGGTAAGGAATATCAAGCAATTTTATTGATTTGCCTTAAAGGTAGCCAGACTAGCAGCCTTGCCTGAATTGGGTTTTCATGCTTGCTTTAATAGTCACATGTATTCAATTCTTGGCACTAACCCCAAAATAATCAGTAAGGCAACTTTAGTTCAACAATTCAGGCAGGAATTGTTCTGATTATCCTATTTGCCTGCCATTAATCATACAAGGGTTTTTTCCCCCAGGTGAGCAAAATTAGCTGAAATAGATGTAAGTCTGTAACATTTGTTATATAGCTACTGCACTAATCCAGTACATCCTGAGGCTTGGTCCAATTCCTAAAAATCCATAAAGTGAGTCAGGAGTTGTAGCCATGTGCAGTCTAACTCACTGTACTCCATTTCCCATGTTCTAACCCCTTTAATTTGCATATCTTCCCACAATCTTTAAAGAAAAGAATACTCTTGGGTGATGTTACACCCAATGTACCAAAAATTGGCGTATTATTTTTCTGTACTTCATTCCAATTATGTGAAGAGCAAGCCAGTTTGGTCTAGTAGTGAAGGCACCAAATTGGAAACCCAAAGATCCTGAGTTCTAGTCCCACCTTAGACCTGAAGCTAGCTGGGTGATTTTAGGTCAGTCACTCGGTCTAGAAAGCAAGCAAGAGCCAACCACTTTGAAAAAAATTCTACCAGGAAAAAATGAATTGGACCGTCCAGGTGAGTGAAGAGTGATTTGAAGTCTTGGAAATCAAGTCTTGTGAGAAATTTCTTTTGCATAGACTTTAGGGAAGGGCAAAATGTTAATCTTGAGAAAGGCATTCTTTCATAAATATTTTTATGGGCTGGCTACTTGCCATTGTTGGGTGAAGTGGAAACCGAAAGATGCAATAAAGGGTCAAAGAATTTCATTCACAAATTCATACACCCACAAAGGGACCTTACCATATTTGTAGAGCGAAGCCATCAAGCTCAATAAGGAAACCATCTATAAAATGTTTTAAAGCTTCAATCTAAATAAATAATTCCTATCAAATTCCTGAAATATTTGAGCTGGGCAACAACAACAATAATAATCAACATATTAGATATTGTTGCTGTAATTATGGATCCAGGTGGGCCAACCAGAAAGCTCAAAATTTACTTATCAGATGATTAGATTACTTCTGCCAAAAGAAGTACAATTAAAAATGGATAATGCAGAGAGTTCTGTTAAAACATGACAAATTAAAACGTCAACTTTATCAGCAAGAAAGGAACAAATGGCATCCAACCAACTTAAACACCAAGTGTTTGCCTGATGGAGACTTTCTAGGCCTGCTGAGGAAGGAGAATAGATCAAAGGGAAGACAGGGAACGGACACAAAAGATTTTAAGGTACAATCAGGCAGCAAAAGCATGGGATCTGAGGTACAGTTCCTGGGGGTTTGCAGCCCAGACCTCTGCAAAGTTAATATTCAGATTTCATTGCTAGGGTTTGGGCTAGGATCTGTCTTGATCATCTGAGAAAAATAGGACGTAATGAAAGATTACACATGAGTCTTCCCCTCTATCACTTCGCTATTTATCTATTCAGCTTTATCATTGCTTAGGTTTCTGTTCCCTTTACTTCATTGTGCAACAGTCTTGGAGGCAACTGGGTATCACTGACCATCAAGCTCTTACAGTGGGAGTGAAGAAGCTCTCTTTGGCAGTGATATTTGTTAGTGAGAAACAACAATCATTTTAGGGGAGGGAGGAATCCCTTCTTTCAACTACTTACCTTTTATCTACTGCCTGTCTGCATGGATGGGCTAAGGTAAAGCATAGTCTTCTCTGGATCTTCTGTATAGGTTTCCATTAAATTGGAGAATATCATTGGGTGGCATATAACACACTGGGGCTGAGTTACTTAAGGGATCTTAGTAGAATGTGGGAATGACTTGGGAGAGAGGAAGGAGAGCCTCGCTGTACAAAATGGTTTGATAAATTAAATTTGAAACTGAAGGAGTTGGGGGTGGAGAAGTACCTCAGAAGAGCCAAAGTAAGGGAAAAGGTATTTTCAGAATTGCAAAATGCTGTTACTGCAATCTAACATTAAAATTAAAGTTGGTATTCATGGTTGGTACTGCTTGTCTGGACTAACAATAGCAACAGGACTTATATACCACCAAGTATACTTATATACCATAGTCCTTTACGGCACTCTCTGAGCAGTTTTACAGTGTCAGCCCATTTCCCTCATCAAACCAAGTCCTCGTTTTATCAGTCTCGGAAGGATGGAAGACTAACTCAACCTTGAGCCCATCAAGATCGAAGTCATGGCTGTATTGCAGTATTGCAGAGCTAGCCTGCAATACTGCATTGTAACTACTACGCCACCAGGGCTCCTCTACCTCAAAACAGAGGTGGTATTCAGCAGGTTCTGACCAGTTCTGGAGAATGGGCAAATACCACCTCTGACTGGGCCCGACCCCATCTATTCTCTGCCTCCCGAGTCCCAGCTGATTGGCAGGGTCTTCTTTTGTTGCCCTGTACAGGAGAATGGAGCTGGAAAGCAGGTTAGTGGGGTGGGGAGGGAATGGAGATTTTACAGTAATCTTCCCATGCCACACCCACCAAGCCACGCCCACAGAACCATAGTAAAAAAATTTGAATTCCACCACTGCCTCAAAGGGCTGATATTCCTGTTATTTCTAAACTTCCTGAACTGTATAGTCTGGCAGAAGAAACATGCTCCAAGTCCTATCTGCCAAAAAGGAGAGTTTTTTTTCTGTCACAATAACCACCTTCTAATGCTCCCTTCAGAGATCAGACTAGGCCCATTCTTGTTGGCCTGAAAGCCCATCTCCCATTTGTGTTGATTGTTGATAATAGTTCTTGGCTGCTATGGGTTTTATATGTTATTATTTTAAGGTTGTAATATACACTGCTCAAAAAAGTAAAGAGAACACAAAAATAAGACATCCTGGTTCTGAATGAATGAAATATTCTTATTAAATACTTTGTTCATTACATAATTGAATGTACTGACAACAAAATCACACAAAAATTATCAATGGAAATCAAATTTAGCAACCCATGGAGGTCTGGATTTGGAGTTACATTCAAAATTAAAGTGGAAAAAAGCACTATAGGCTGATCCAACTTTCATGTAATGTCCTTAAAACAAGTCAAAATGAGGCTCAGTAGTGTGTGTGGCCTCCACGTGCCTGTATGACCTCCCTACAATGCCTGGGCATGCTCCTGCTGAGGTGGCGGGTGGTCTCCTGAGGGATCCCCTCCCACACCTGGACTAAAGCATCCCCCAACTCCTGGACAGTCTGTGGTGCAACGTGGCGTTGGTGGATGGAGCAAGACGTGATGTTCCAGATGTGCTCAATTGGATTCAGGTCTGGGGAATGGGCGGGCCAGTCCATAGCATCAATGCCTTCGTCTTGCAGGAACTGCTGACACACTCCAGCCACATGAGGTCTAGCATTAGGAGGAACCCAGGGCCAACTGCACCAGCATATGGTCTCACAAGGGGTCTGAGGATCTCATCTCGGTACCTAATGGCAGTCAGGCTACCTCTGGTGAGCACATGGAGGGCTGCGCAGCCCCCTAAAGAAATGCCACCCCACACCATTACTGACCCACTGCCAAACCGCTCATGCTGGAGGATGTTGCAGGCAGCAGAACGTTCTCCACGGCATCTCCAGACCCTGTCACGCCTGTCACATGTGCTCAGTGTGAACCTGCTTTCATCTATGAAGAGCACAGGGCACCAGTGGTGAATTTGCCAATCTTGGTGTTCTCTGGCAAATATCAAACGTCCTGCACAGTGTTGGGCTGTAAACACAACCCCCACCTGTGGATGTCGGGCCCTCATACCACCCTCATGGAGTCTGTTTATGACCATTTGAGCAGCCACATGCACATTTGTGGCCCACTGGAGGTCATTTTGCAGGGCTCTGGCAGTGCTCCTGTCCCTCCTTGCACAAAGGTGGAGGTAGTGGTCCTGATGCTGGGTTGTTGCCCTCCTACGGCCTCCTCCACGTCTCCTGATGTACTGGCCTGTCTCCTCGTAGCACCTCCATGCTCTGGACACTATGCTGACAGACACAGCAAACCTTCTTGCCACAGCTCGCATTGATGTGCCATCCTGGATGAGCTGCACTACCTGAGCCACTTGTGTGGGTTGTAGACTCCGACTCCATGCTACCACTAGAGTGAAAGCACTGCCAGCATTCAAAAGTGACCAAACCATCAGCCAGAAAGCATAGGAACTGAGAAGTGGTCTGTGGTCACCACCTGCAGAACCACTCCTTTATTGGGGATGTCTTGCTATCTGCCTATGCTTTCCACCTGTTGTCTATTCCATTTGCACAACAGCATGTGAAATTGATTGTCAGTCAGTGTTGCTACCTAAGTGGACAGTTTGATTTCACAGAAGTGTGATTGACTTGGAGTTACATTGTGTTGTCTAAGTGTTCCCTTTATTTTTTTGAGCAGTGTATTTGAGATGGGTGGCTATTGAAATCTATCAAATCACTAAATGAATGATGCCCATCATTCTCAGCATTTTGCAGGTTCTATTTTTATTTCTCTTCACTGAATACTTTAAAAAAAAATTAAGAAGGAAGCTCTATTTTCAGCTACTTTAAAAGCCACTGTGACCATGTCATACTCCACTAAGCACGACAAAAACAGGGGCAGTTTTACCATTTTTTTTCCTCTGCATTTATTTATTTATTTGGATGATACTAGATTATTCATAGAGTAAATTACCTACTTCCTTTTTTAAAAAAAACGTTGGCACAGTATTCAATTTTCCTCTTTCTGCTTGAAAATATACTTCAGTAATTAAAAGCAACAAAATTGGATAAGGCTATTTCTCCCATTAGTTTTGACTAAGTAGAAGAAAACAAAGTTTTATGATTGCTCTTGCCGTACTCATTTCAATGTATTTCGATTTTTTAATTTCAAAATGGACCCATTTGAAATAAAGTAATATACTTTACAACTGTATCGGGTAGGAAATAATTAGGCTGCAAGTTCTGGAGGCTTTAATATGGATGAAATTATATAACTATCTTTGCATGCTGCATAAGGCCCTATTAAATGCACAAGCTTGCGATGTTGCTGGCTGTCAGAAAGCAAAATGAAAAATAGTTTTAATAGCTGCTCTTTGACCTGTTTTATATTTTATGTCAATTATAACAGCACACAACCATGCATAATTATGAAGCATAGATGCATTAAAATGTACACATAATTTGTTCTTATGGCAAACATTGCAGGAGGGTTTAGAAAACAAACTGGTGATTTCCTATTGTTGTAAGTCATCTGAACATTTATATATTGAGATTGAATATCTTAAGACAGATTTGTCATTCCATCTGTCCTGAGTAATTTTACAGATAGGTTTTTTTTTTTTCAGATGGACAAAAATCCCTGCATAGACACAACTTGCTGCCATCTGTACTCGCTTTCATAACACAGTATGTAGGTTCCAGCATGAATAGCAAAGTAACCCTGGAAAATATACAAATTTGTTATCTGAACATCATTTTTTTAAATCATCCAATTTATTCACAGCAGGAGCTTCTTTCTGGCACCACTGAAGCTGTCTTCATTTGGGGCAGAAAAACTGGTGCTTTTTTCCCCCCGTTCTGCGTTGCCTCTCCTTTTTAAATAAGGGATGACTGAAGAAAATAACATGATAACACTTGGGAGAGTAGTCTGTGCAAAATTATTAGACGGTAATATTTTGATTACAACAGTTCTCTCTATCCTTTAAAAATCACCACCCTCGCCACCCAGACTGGATAATGAGAAAGATCCTGGGCCAAGTAGAGGCAGGCTTCTCATTCTGCTAGGATTATGATAGCTAATCTTATAGTCTTATTCATGCAGTGAGTGGGCTAGGAGAGGAATGCATTCGTTTAATGTTCTACTTAAAGATAAAAAACCCCTGCAAATTGAACATTAGTACAGCAGAGTCCAAATTGGGCTCAAAGCATTCTTCCTGCTGTGACAGAAATTGAGTTCAGGATTTATTTATTTATTTTTTTACACATAGTATAGGCCATAAGGAGGTCTGTCCTAAGGGCTTTCTGAAATAATACTGCCTCCTCCCCATCTTAGGATTCTCACTTTTATCCTGTTATATCTAGGGAAAAGCAACCTGAGGCTCTTTCATGCTTTTAAGTGCAATTCTGATCAGTCCGAGCCAATAATCACAGAAGCAAAAGAGGGTGAAAGTTATTGTCCAAAACCATCTGAGTGGCATATCTTTCCATCTTCAATCAGTAGCGCTTATGGCTTAGCAGAATTGGGAATCTAAGAATTCTAGAGAAGAATTTCAGGCCACTGAAATTATAATCCGCGGCGTGGTGCAATAAATCCCTGTCCTATGCATAATCTCCAGAATGTACCCCACTTCCAAGGGAATCCTTCTCAAGTCTAAAATATCCTGCTTTAGAAGATATTTAAGTAAAATATATTATGAGTAAAGATTTTTTTAATGCTCTTCCGTATTAATAAGAAACTAATTTTCCTTATGTAATAATTGTTGTCCTTGAGATCTACTCAGAATAAAGAGGTTTAATACATTTACTCCAATAAGTTTGGGGCTCCTGTTCACTAGTGGAGAATGGGTCACATGCAGGGAAGATATCCTATCAGGGAATTCCAATATCTGGTGACGAATGTAGCATTGTCACACTTCAGGAGCTGTTACAGTTTTTCTCTGTCTGTTTCTTTAGTGTCCCAACAATCGGAAATCAGGCAGAGAACAGAAGTGGTCCTCTTTGTCATACAGTATACTGGGGGTACACTTCTTCCCCCAAGTGGCTCTGTCCAGATCCTCTCAAAAAATTAATATGCTGCTTCATTTTTTAAAAAATCTAGGCTGCTCCACCAGATAAAAAGCTAGAAGCACCGAAATAAGCACACAAAATACCTGCAGAGAAATCCAATGGCCATCTGGTTAACTGTATTTGATTTAACTTAATTTTAATGTTGTGAGCTGTTTTGTCCTGACCATGGTCTCTTGAATGCTGCACCTGAAAGTTGTGCACATTTGCAGAATTAAAGCTACAGCTTCCTGTAAGCAATAGCACTTAGACTTACAATACCTCTCTTCATAATGCTTTACAGCTCTTTCCAAGTGGATTACAGAGCCAGTATTTTGCCCCCAACAATCTTGACCTCGGAAGGATGGAAAGCTGAGTCAACCTTGAGCCAGTCAGGATTGAATTCCTGGCAGTGGGCAGAGTCAGCCTGCAATACTGCATTCTAACAAGGGTGAGGCAGTTGTCTCCAGAAAACTGCTGAATTCCCAGTCTAATCAAGCAACCCTGATCCTGATGAAATAGAGATCTAAATGGAATGCTGCCTCTCTTCTCCATTTATGGATCTTGGTGTTCTCCACACCAAGAATTGTCATTGCTATGTAGCAATGTTTTTATCTTTGGCCTTCAAGATACTGGACTGTAGAAGGTTGTCTGCAGCATATGGCTTGAACAAAAAGCCAAAAAGGCAGCCAGTTTGGTGTGATCCAGCCTCATTTTTGCTGCTGTCTTGATTTTTTTTGACCACAACACCCCTGGAGTATAATTTATATGAATCCTGATAGATATAATGAATCCTGGTGCTAATATCTGGAACATAAGAGAACCCATTCTTTCTCAACCATTCTCGCAGCATGCTGAGGCCTTTTCCCGATCTGGCCTTCTACCAGAGATGCTAGAATTTGAAACTTCTGCAAGCCAACTCTGCTCTACTAGAAGGCTGGCTTCACTTGAACTTCTAAGATGAATAGTACAAGAAGCATATTGTATTGTTGCTTAGAAAGGGCTGCCCTGTTTAGAATTCTCCCCATTTTTTTTTCATGATATTGTACATTGGAGAAACATACCTGATGCTCCAGGAAAGTGGAACTCCACAAACTCAAGTGTCTCATCTCTTTTGGCATCAATGAATGAAGATTGGAAGATACGCTACCCTACCGGGTTAGGATATATTAATTAAACTGTATTATATGTTATGGATAGGGACAATGGGAAGTTACACAGGCTGCCTATTTTTTATTTTTGTGGATACAAGATGGTACCAGGTTATCTACTTGGACAATAATCTGTCCTTACAGAGGAAACAGTTCCTCTTTCCATAACTGCTCTACCACAATATTGAGTACAACAGGCATAAACAACTAGAACTCTCCAATGTTCCCATCCAACAGGTCTAGTGGTGAGGGATGTTGGGAAAAGTAGCTGAGCAACATCTGGAGAGTCATACATTGCCTATGCTTGATCTACTATGGCTAGTTGCATATTTCAGAAAGAGTCTTTTCTCTGGAGCTTCTAGTTCAGCAGTTCTGCCTTTCATTCTTTATTATCTGAAAATTTGAATTTGATAGAACAATGTTGGGGCGAGGGAACTTTTAGGCCATTAAGTAGAAGTTCCTGTTTAAATTCAAGAAGTCCAATTACAAAATTCTTAATAGATGCCATCCAATCTCAACTTGAATACAGAGCAAAAGAGCCTACCACCTCAATTGGTTCTACTATGGAAACTGCTGATTCTTCTTTGTGAGATTCAATACGAAACTACCTTTATGTAACTTACACCTGTCCAGGGAGATTCTCAACCATCCAGATCAGTGGCCGCCAACCAGAGGGCTGGGGACCACTGGTGGTCTGTGAGAAAATTTTGGTGGTCCGCAAAGAAATGTCGTCCTTAAAGCACCCCCTAAAACAATTAATCTAGGCTGCGTGGAAATACAAGCCCACATGGCCCACGGGAATCTTGCGTTACTTGCATTGTGAACAACATGAGGTAGTGAGAGGAGAGGGCAAAGGGCAGAGAGGGGGAACTTGCACCACTCGCCCCACCTGTCTGGCCTGGCCACCAGGCTGCTTCTTTTCGCTTCTTTCTTCTTCTGCTTTTGGCTGGACGCAAGGAAAGCAGCAAAAGTTTCTTTCTTTCCCCCAAACTCCATCAGAAATGAGTCTTTGGGACCCTGCATGGCTCCTCTTGCTCCAAGAGGCTGCACCGGCGCATCAAGTCTCATAAATGCTCATTGTTGGTGAAGTTTGGGGGAGAGAAAAAAATACTTCTGTTGCTTCTGCTGCTTTCCTTATGTGAAGCCAAAACTCTCTCTCTCTCCCTTCCACCCCCCAAGAACGGAATGAAGATGTTATCCTGCGATCCAATATAAAGAATGATCGATCAATAGGAAAACATATGAGAAGGGGGCGGAGCTGGCGTCACGACGATACAGCATGTGATCTTGGAGATCTGATATCACAGCCGATATCTTTGCTCCTGGATGGTCCAAGTGGATCTAAACCGTTCCAAAGAGACGGTGAATGTAAAGAGCGCATCCTGTCGATCCCAAGGATATCGCAAAGTCCCTGGTAGATCCAGGAGGAGCTCTTTTTGCCAGCGGCAAAGAGGCAGCCATTAAAGCTGCTGAAGTTGGGACAGCTCCAAAACGAAAGAGAATGGAGAGAGAGTGCTGGTTTGGTAGGAACTTTCTCTTTATTTTAAGACTTGAAAGGACACCCTAAGGGAAAGAAAGAATCTGTAAAAGTTTTGACAGAAGTGATTAAGTGGCGATTTTAAACAGGAATGTCAAAGTAATATTTTTTTTTCTTATTGCTGGATTTCCTACACATGATCTTATATTTTGAAACTGGACTGGTTTTTTTCTACTTTTTATATATTCTTCTCTCCTTTTTGATTTTGTAATATTTTAAGCCAGAGACTCCCTTTTAGTTATTTTTTAAATATCTTTTTTTAAAAAAAAATAATTCTTATTATATTTTGCTTGGAAAAGAAGGGGGAAAGTGAAAGCTAAAGAAACTTTGTAACACTGCCAACTAGAGGCTTGGAAATATTCTATTTTTCTTTTGACCAGACAAAGCTGAGAAAGAACTGAGACTTTGTTTCAAGGACATTGCCTGCTTGATAAGATAGAGGGAAGAGCGCGGGAGAGTATTATTACAAGTGCTCTTCTGGTTTCTATCAACAGCTGCAGTCTGGTGTTGAAGCTTAGGAAAAGGTGATAAGTCTTTGGAGAAGAGAGTTATAACAAGAGCCTTGGATAATCAAACAAAGTGCAGTGTGCTCTTTTTATTCTTTTAAAGCTGTGCTATCCCTCCTCACCAGTTTACTTTTTTTTTTTTTTGCAATAGCTATTTGGATTTTTGGCTCTCTGGAACTTGTCTTTGTTTTTGTTTTTCTTGTCTTTGGAAGTTAAATTTCTACGTCTGCTTTTTATTTTAAAGGAAAAGCTTTAGTATTAATGCTTCCCTTCCTTTTCTTTTTAAGGGAGTAGCCTTTTTCTTCTCTTTCCCTTCCTGATATTTTTGTCTTTCCATCTACCTTCCATACTGGCTTTTTTTCTTTTTCTTTTTTCTTTTTGGTTTATTTTTATGCATACTTTTATATTTGAGACCTCTTAATTGGATTAAGGTGTTGAAGAACCTGAAGAATTTTTCCTTTCTTTTTTAGCCCTTTTTTTCACTTTTTCGTCTTTTTTAGGATTTTACAACTTTTTCTTTTTTGTGTGTGTTCATGATGTGTTTATGGTCTTTTCCTTCATTTTTGAATTTTTACTGTCATCTAACCAACCGATTGGATTAAGGTATACAAGAACCTGAAGAAATTTTTTCTTCTTTTTCTATTATTATTACTATTTGGCTTCTCTTTTCTTATTATTCTCCTACTTTTTTCCTACTATTTTTATTTGGAACTGCAATTGGTTATTTTACAACTGGATTAAGGTCTAGAAAAACCTGAAGATTTTGAACTCCTCAAAATGAGTAGGAAATTAACAGCTCCTGGTTCTTCAACTTTCACTTCTTTCTCTCCACCATCTGGAGGACAACGTTCAATACAGACAATATTAAGGCAAAAAAAAAGAACAAGAAAAAGTGACTCTGCAGATGATTATGCAAGGAATTCAAAATATTCAAACAAGATCAGAGAATAGTGAAAAGAGAATAGAGAACATTGAACAAAGAACAGAGAACATTGAACAAAGAACAGGGAAAACCGATGAAAAAGTGGAGAACATCCAACAAATGATGATGAAGTATGATGAGAGACTCCAAAAAATTGAAGAAGATAAACAAAGAGACAAGAAGATTGGAGACATTGATAATAGATTAACTGTGGTTGAACAAGATAAAAGTGGTATGCTGAGATGGGAGATGGACAGATCAGAATTTTATCTTAGATTCCAAAACACAGAGGAAAAAAAAGGGCAAAATCTAGCTGAGATAATGATAGAAATACTGGCTGAAGCTTTGGAAATAACTGAAGAGAAGATGATGAATGGAATAGATGAGGTTTATCGAGTCTTCACAAGATATGCGATGAGAAATAGCTTACCAAGAGAAGTTCACATCAGATTTACAAAGAAAGCCATTAAAACGCAAATATTGCAAGTGGCAAGAGAGAAAACATTGAAATACAAAGATAAGGAGATTGTGGTCTTGAAACAAGTACACAGAAGAGTGAGAGAGATGAGAAGAGAATACCGATTTTTGACCACATTATTACTTTAAAAAGAGGTGAATTATAGATGGCTGATTCCAGAAGGTTTACTGTTTACATGGCAAGAACAGAGATATAGAAATGACTCAATTGAGAAAGCTGAATCATTTTACACATAATTTTTCAAAGGGGAGGAAGAGGCAGAAAAAGAAATGTCACTAATCGAATTCCAAGAGGACTCCCAAATGACGACTGAAAAAGAAGAAGGTGCAGTAGGTGGAAAGGAGGAAGCCAAAGAATAACGTGAACCAAGATCCACGAGAGCTGTTAAACCTAATTACAAAATATAACCATGGAAGAGAAAAAATTGATTACAATTAATATAAATGGACTTAACTCAGCCGTTAAAAGAAGGAAAATCTTTCATAAATTAGAGAAATTAAAATTTGATATAACCTGCCTACAAGAAGTACATATTAAAAAACAATATGAACAATTGTTTATACAGCCAAAATTAGGGAAACTATTCACTTCCTTGACACAATGTAAGAAAAGAGGAGTGGTTTTATATATTAAAGAGACCATCTCAGAGAAATTGATTTATACTGATGATGATGGAAGAATATTAATGGTGGAAATAATGGACAATAATATGAAAACACTCCTGACTGCAATTTATGCCCCGAATGACAAACAAGAAGAATTCTATAAAAAATGACATATGAAAATAGTTGAACTGGACTATGTTAATATAGTTATGATGGGAGATTTTAATGGAATTGTAGACAATAAATGGGACTACACAGCACAGAAAACAATAAAGCAAAATAGAAAGACTCTCCCTAAATCTTTTTTTAAAATGGTAGATGAAATAAACTTAAAAGATACATGGAGAGAAAGAAATGCTAAAACTAAACAATACACCTTCTACTCAAATAGACACTTATCGTAGTCCAGAATAGATATGATATGGATGTCAACAGAATTGTTAACTAATATTCAAGAAATAAATATTGAAACAAGTACTTGGGCAGATCATAATTCAATGACAATTAAATGGAAAGGACAAAGAAGAAGATCTAGATGGACGTTAAATAATAATATTTTAAAGGAAAAAGACTTCAAACAGTGGATGGAGAAAGAAATGGCCTTTTTCTTTGGAGAAAACAAAAAAGAAGATACATCAATCCAGAATGTATGGGATACAATGAAGGCATATGCCAGAGGCTTGATAATAGACTATATAAGGAAAAGAAATACCATGAAAAAATTAGCCTCTAAGGCATTAGAAGATGAGTATAAAGGACTCGAAAAAGAGCTACAGAAAATGCCACAGAGAAAGGACATTAAGTTAAAAATGGATATAACCAAACATAAAATGGGTCTAATAGAAAAAGAAGAATTAGCACAAAAAATTAGAGGTGCCAAACAGAACTATTTTGAAGATGCAAATAAACCAGGTAGATGGTTAGCATATAAACTGAGAAAGGAGAAAGAATCAAGGAAAATATCGCAATTAATAGATGACCAAGGCCAAGTTTGCTATGGTAGTAAAGAGAAGAAGGAAATTATTCAAGATTATTATGGGAAACTATACACACAAAAGAATATTGATGAGGAAAGAGTTAAACAGTATTTACAGAATGCTAATTTACCCGATACCTAAAGAGATTGAAACAATGTTAGAAAGCAATATAACGATGATGGAGTTAACTGAAGCACTTAAGAAACAAAATAATGGAAAGGCACCAGGCCCAGATGGACTTCCGGCACAATTTTACAAAACATTACAAGAATCATTGAATTTTCCACTGCTAGAAGTTATGAATGAAGTTATGTTAAAGAAGAGGATACCTAAATCATGGTCAGAAGCTTATATCACACTTGTTCCAAAAGAGGAGACAGATCCATTACAAATCAAGAACTAAGACCTATCTCCCTACTAAATGCAGATTATAAAATCTTTTCTTCAATATTGGCAAAAAGACTTAAAAAATATTTAAATAATTTTATCCATGCTGATCAAAATGGATTTCTGCCAAAGAGACAAATCAAAGACAATATGAGAGTAATCTTGGATACTTTGGAATACTATGAGGCACATCCCGAAAAACAAATGGCTTTGATATTTCTAGATGCACAGAAGGCATTTGATAATATGAATTGGCGATTCATGTTATTACTACTGGAACAGATGGGCTTTGCTAGAAAAGTTATTCCAGCAATAGACGCTATATATCAGAAGCAGACGGCAAAGGTAATGATAGAGGGAGAACTGACAGAATCTATCGATATAAGAAAAGGAACAAGACAAGGGTGCCCACTCTCACCTCTGTTGTTTGTGTTAACTTTGGAAGTTAAACAGAAATATTAGAGATGAAAAGAATATAAAAGGGATGAAAATTAAAAAGAAAGAATTTAGGTTGCAAGCGTTTGCAGATGATCTGGTTTTGATCTTAGAAGACCCACTAGAAACAGCATCAAAATTGATAGAAAAGATAGAGACATATATGGAAAGGTGGCTGGTTTGAAAACAAATAAAGATAAGACAAAGATCTTGACAAAGAATATGCTATCAAGACAAAAAGAAGAATTGGCAGACCTATTGAAAATTCAGGTCACGAATAAGATCAAGTACTTGGGGATATATTTGACAGCAAGATGTAGTACACTAAAAGAGAATAATTATATCAAACTTAAACAGCAGATAGCGCTAGATTTGGTGAAATGGGAAAATTTACAACTGTCATTAATAGGAAGAATATCAACAATCAAGATGAATATATTACCCAGAATTTTATATTTGTTCCAAACAATTCCAATTAGGCTTGGAAAAGACTACTTTGAAGATTTAAATAAAATTGTGTTGAAATATATATGGCAAGGTAAGAAAGCGAGAATAAAGTTAAAACTTTTGCAAGATGCTAGAATAAGAGGAGGATTTTGTTTGCCTAATTGGGAGTTGTATTACCAAGCTACAAATTTGATGTGGGTTAAGGAATGGATAACACTAAGAAATACTAGATTGTTGACATTAGAAGAACATGACCTGTTGTTGGGGTGGCATGCTTTTTTATGGTATAAAGGAACTAAAACACAGGAGTACTTTAGAAGACATTATATACGGGAGTCTCTGTGGTTAAATTGGGAGTAGATTAAAAGACAACGTTATTTGAAAATTCCAGTCTGGTTATCGACTATTGAAGCATTTTCTTATCCTATAATATACAAAAAGGAACAAACAGTTAGATATGGTGAAATACTGAATGAAAAGGGTGAACTTAAATCTATACAAAAACTAGAGGAACAAGGTATAAAGATGAATTGGTTTTCATATGCGCAAATACATTCAAGGTATGATAAAGATTTTAAAACAGAAGGTTTCTATGAGAAAATTAATTGACTTAGATAAGATTTTGACAGGTACTGATGAAAAGGTGATTAAAAAATTGGATGGATATTTATTAGAAATTAAACTAGAAGAAGAACAAGTTAAAGAAACTATGATTGCTTGGGGGAAGAATTTTGGATATGGGATTGATCTAGGGAAATGGCAAAAATTGTGGTCTCAAAATTATAAAATGAAAATGTCAACAGCATATAAAGAAAATTTGTATAAGATGTTTTACAGGTGGCACTTTCCCCCCGACAAGAATAGCAAGAATGTTCAAGAATAAATCCAAAAAATGTTGGAAATGTTATCAGATACCTGGCTCATATTACCATATGTGGTGGACTTGTGCGGATGCTAAAAAATACTGGACTAAAATCCACACGTGGTTGGAAAAAATGACAAAAAAGCATATAGATTTGAATCCAGAAATACTTTTATTGGGAATTTTACCTGAAATATATAGTAAAGACTTGAAATACCTGATTGTAAATGTATTAACAGTGGCTAGGATTCTATTTGCTAAAAAATGGAAAAATGAGAAAATACCATCACAGGAAGAAATTAATAAGAAAATATTGGAATGTGCTGAAATGAGTAGATTGACATTTGAAATTAGAGAACAAGGTGATAAATAATTTTATAAAATTTGGGATCTATTCTATCAATGGTTAGACAATATAGTAATGAAATATGTAGACTTTTAGAAAACACTAAATATATAAAGATGTATTCTTTTCTTATATTTACAAAATGATTCTAGGATAGATTTGGGATGATAATATGAACTATCATAAAACAAATTAAGTAAAATATGATTATTTTGTAAAGCATGAATGAATAAAAATATATCAAATGATTGATTAATAATGATATTAATGTATTTAATATTTGATTGAAAATACGAGATTATATACAATGTAATTGTAATTGAAGACTACAAAATGGAAGCACAAAACAATTTGTAAACCAACCAGCACACTGTATGTACATATATGGAAGATGATTTGATGTTTTTATGTTTTGTTTGTTTATGTTTGTTTTAAAAAACCAATAAAAAGAAAAAAAAGAAAAGAAAAAGAAAACGGGGGGGGAGAATTTTCCTGCAGACTTTTTTGGGGATTTTCCCAGGGTCTCTAGTCTGCGGGATTTAAAATTATGAGTTTGGTGGTCTCTGAGATCCAAAAGGTTGGCAACCCCGATCCAGATCATGGTTGTTCCAAAGGTGCTGTTCCAAGAGGTACCGGGGCTTTCTTGTTTTTTTCCTTGAAAACATTTTATGTCTCATCCAGATAGAATAAGGGAGGGGGGAAGAAAACCCAGTTGCCTTTTGGAAAAGCACATTTGGGGTAACTTTCTAATATTATTCTCTGTCCTTCATTCTGGCCTGGGTCTTTTAATATATTTTTTTTATGCTATTCATTTTTGGGATTTGTGAACTATCATCATTGCTTTCATCCAGTCTTCTTAAACCATATCTATCCAATTCTCTCGATTTTCCTCCTAGGACTTGGGTTTCAGTCTCCCAGTTGCTCTTATTGCTCTTCTGTAGACCTATTAACAGTTTGCTGCATTGTTTTTTACTGTAATGTGATGCCCAGGGATGGACTGAGCACAGCTGACTAGCATAAAGTTACTAAATTAAAGTATCTCTAGGTCTGCTACTTGAAGTAGTTGGGAAACCACCAGCAGCCAAGAAACCTAGGAAGGGAACCATGACTGCGCTTGACTGTGCTTGAGTGTACAGAATGTAAACACCAATTAATAATAGCATTGAGAAGCTGATCCTTTTTCTAGAAGGCAATTGAATGACAAGTTGCCCATTTGTTTTGTGGGACATTTGCTTTGGTGCAATTGGCAAGAAGAAAACAGACAGAAGGCAAGCTTCTTCTTTTTTTTTTAAAGAAAGACACACATACACACACACACACAATAATTATTCGCTGAGTCACCAGATGCTTCCAGGGAAAGAGCAAAGTCAAAACTGGAGTCAAAATCGATAGCAGGCAAGGCTGCTTTTCAAAAGCACCAGGGAGGAAGACTGCCTTTTCGGTGTAGTAGTAGCAGAGAGAATTTTGTCTGATTAATTTGCACAGTGCACAGCCTCGCTTCTGTCAAAGTCTCGATTTTGCAGGTTTCCCAATCCATAGTTAAGATTGTCATGCCTGGTTGTAAACAGGAGGCTCCATTGGTTACCCTCAGACTGGATTGAACAAACTAACATCATAACAAGAGTGTTTACGGAGGGGGGGGGAATGCTTAAGCACTGAAGCGGAAAGGGCTTAGCACTGATCAGACCTTTCTCCCACCTTTATTCTTCCCTGTTCACATTGAAATGCAAATATCAGTGCAGGGTTTCCACTGGCGTGCCACTCACAAATTGAAAAGCAGTTTTTATCTATGCAAATGTAAGCATGGTAATTGAAGTTAATCAATCAATGCTAGCTTTCACTAAAACCTTGAACATGATTGAATAAAGTAATTATCATTCAGCAGAAAATGATGAAGTTGTAGACAGCATGAACCTTATTAAAGGAGGATTTTGAGTCACAATGGCTTAATTTAGCTAACAGCCCAGCCTTAGCCCAACCAACACTGTACCCAGACTCTTGGAATGGCTGCGTGGAGGAAAGGAGGGGAAAATGTTTTTAAATTATTTTTTTTTCCTACAGGGCTGGATTAGTAAAAAGTACTTGTTACACTATAAAGGATAAGCCATAATTAACATCCTTCTTTACTCTAAACAGATCAGTGAACAAAGATTGCTATGACATCCTACAAGTGTCCAAGAGCAACAGCCAGCTGTTAAGGCTATTAATACAGTATTTGGACACTGACAACAGCCTAGACAACTTGTTCACCATGAGCCCGCCCTTCCCCCTTCCTCAGGATCGTATGCAATTAAGGGTCATGCGCAACATCTTTTTCAAATGAGATTTCATTCTATAGGGTTTCCGCTTTGCCAAGATAAAAGAACAAGATCTTGGAAACAGTTTGTAGGACCTCGTGCAAGAAACAATCTTTCAAAGTGTTCCATTTTATACCACAAATTCTTGTTACTGAGCTTTTTGTCAGCAGCTCGCTGCCATGGGTTCGGTTAAACTTGGCTTAAAGAAACACTTGAATATTAACACCTTTTTTAAAAAATCGGTATGTATTTCTGAACAAGTGAAAATTATTGCGGATGGTCTTCCTTTTTGCTAAACACAAATCTCTCTCATCTGTAAGCAAGATGGTCAAATCATGACAAGCTTATGCAAAGAATGGTGAATCATGGTTGGCTACCAGCAATGTCAAAACATCTAAGGCCTGTTCTGACAAACATTACTCAAATCTGTTTAAGAAATAGGATGCTTGAAAAGATCATAGAAGATAAAATCATTAACCAATTCATCACCTTCACCTAGAGTCAAATAACTCACTCTCCCAAAAACAATTTGGTTTCAGAAAAAAATTGTCCTGCAACCTACAACTCCTACACTGCAAAAACATATGGACTACTCTACTCGACCAGGGTAAAGCAATAGACACAATTTACATAGACTTCTGCAAAGCCTTTAATTCAGTGGTACATGACTAACTACTGTTAAAACTAAACTCTTATGGCATTTCCGGATCCCTACATAAGTGGTATTACTGCATTCCTAAGAGGTCTGTAAGGGGCGTGCATAAGTGCACCATCATGCCTCCTGTCCCTGTCCTATTGTCCCCATTTATTTGTACCTATTTCCTGTATTCTTACTCATGTTTATACTTATACCTATTAACTTGTAAGCAATTGACGAATCAAATAAATAAATAAAAATAAAATAAAATGTTTTGCCACAAGGTGTGATTCAGGGAGCAGTGCATAGTTTCCTCTTCACTGTTTGTGTATCAGGCATGATAGTCCCCTCTGAAAAAAAAATCTGAAAAGTAGCCAAGCTCTTTTTTTTTCCCTTCCCCGCGACTTCCCGCAGGGGAATTTTCCAGTAAATGAACATTGCTTTCGCTCTCCGGAGGGAGCTGCAGCCGTCTGGCTCTTTCCACACCTCCGCATCCCCGGAAACCTCTCCCCCCCACCCCATGCCACCCCCATCTTCTTCCCTTCTCCCGCTTTTCCCTGCCTCGCAAGGTAAGTAGCCAAGCCGCTGTTCGGCTTGTCCGCTTGCCAAGCCAGCCTGCCCGTCTGCCGCAGGGATGGTTTTGCCTCTAAAGTATCCATGGACCGAAAGGTGCCAGGAGGAGGAAGAAACCCACGAGCCACTGCGCCTCCTCCGGTGCAGTTGCAAAGCGCCACTGTGGCTCTTCCTTTTTGCCTTTCCCTTCCCAAGGCAACGCAGGACTGGAGCCGCGCAGAGGCATGCCGGCGGTAGCAACTCCTGACTTGGGGCCTCCAAGGGGAGGGGAAGGAGAAGAAAAGGGGGAGGTGATTCCCAACCGGCAAAGCTGAAAAAATCGGAATTCTGATTTTAGTCGGAAGAATATCATGTATGTTGTGTATCCCACTCTTAGGTCATGCTCTTCCAGGCTGATCACCCTTAAAAAACATAGGTAATCTCTATTTAAAATGTAGGTAACATTACCTTAAAAATACATTCTAGTTCCTTCTTGAAGATGAAACCTGGGTAGCACACTTAATGGGAGGTTAAAAGCCAACAGGCAAATATACTGCACTGCAGCCATTTGGACTGGACAATTGGCTGCTGAATAAGCTATAAAATGCGGCATTAAAAAATCCTACTGAAAAATTCAACAAAATGTTACTTTGTAGTTTTCCGCCAACAGTACCCTGCAATTTCTAAATTCATATTTTGCTTGAAGCCGAAAGAGAATTATATTTGAGCTTACTGCAAAATGTGATCTGATCTCTTTTTGCTCACCCTGATTTATCCAATCGTCTTGGTTTCGTTTCCCTCTGTTTAACTAAGTAGAAGGAAATTAAGTCTATAAAGCAGAAATAAATGTTTCTAGTGCTGTGTTTCATCTTTCAAAAAAGACTTTTGCTAGAGGCATAGCCATTTAGTGAAATAGGGCAGCCTGGGCTATTGTTAGTTCAGGTGTCTTGCATGAAAATGGATTTTCTTTGCTTTTGTAATAAAATATCCAGATATTTTATTTAAAAAAATTAAACTAGCAGTAGCAGCTGATTTGCCTTCCAAAAACCAATACTTTGAAAGACATCCTAGACTGGATTAATAGAGTAGCCACAATGCAGTTATATCTACTCATGACTTTTTGTTTAGACTTTTATTCTGACCAGCGGCTACCTATAAATTGCACAGAGAAGTATATATCAATGATTGCGTCTAAAGAAAACCTTTACAGGTAGTCCTTGAATTATGACCAAAATTGAGCCCAAAATTTCTATTACTAAGCGAGACATTTGTGATCACATGGCCCTGGGACACTGCAACCGTCATAAATATTAGTC